>NW_026777864.1:0-83090 GCF_028023285.1 Balaenoptera ricei | reverse complement strand
TCATTAACTGTCTGATTTTGGGTTTCTCAGGAAGTAGTGATAGTAGAGGTGTCCTGATAGCAAGAACCTTCAGATGATGCCGTTCCTCAAACGTAGTGAGAATTTCTCAACCTCCCTGAGTTTGTCATGACCCTCTTGTTCTTACAGAAAATTTCCAACATCCATCTCTACGTGGAACTCTAAATTCTCTGCAGCATTCTCCTCCTGTGGTGAGCAATGCAACTTCCCTAACACGAAGTGTCTGCAACTTCTCCAGAGTCTCTGCCCCTGCCGTCAGTTCGGCATCGGCTACTGGTACCCCTTTCCAGACACTCATGGGTAGTGCCTACCTTTACCAACATTCTAGCACGACTATGTTATCTGGAGTTACGGACCACAGCCAGATCTCCACTTCAGCTGCTTCCTATCCAGGTGTTCTTGAGTGGGACATCACAGCAAGCACTGAAAAGAATTCTTCTTCACTCGGAGACTTTACTCTGGCACTCACTGACCGCCACACAGCTGCCTCCTCCATGTTTCTGGCAGCCCAGTATGATAAAACTTCAGACGCCAAGAACATGGTCCCTCTACATCCATCGCTTTCTGCCAGCCTTGCTCAGGGAACACCATCTCAGATTCCAAATCAGGGGCAGAGCCGCCTGTCACTTCCCTGCCAGGAAGGAAGCCAGGTATATTACTATAACCAAGGCACACTGGGGTCTTTACTGTATGGAGAACTTGGCTCCTGCCCGCAATCCTACGGCTCGGCGTCATACACAGGAAGTCGGGCCTCTGGGCAACCAGAAATGGGAATGGGACTGAAGGAGATTCAGCCCACAAATATCCGACCACCAGCTTCCACCTCTGCAGTCTGCCACCCTGTGCCTGCTCAACGCATCACAGAAACAAGTTTTCAAGGTGAGTATAACAAACGCCAAAGAAAGTTGAAGAATGAGGTCGGCATTCAAAAATGGGGTCAAATCGACAGCTGGGAAGGGGTGTAGAGGCAGGTAGAATTTAGATCCTGAGCCTTTAATAACCACTACCTTCGCTCAGTGCCCTCTGTTTTTAGACTCTACATGAGAACACCTAGGGCTTCCCTGGTGGCGCCGTGGTTAAGAATCCGCCTGCCAATGCAATGCGGGGGACACGGGTTCGAGCCCTGGTCTGCGGAGATCCCACATGCCGTGCAGCAACTAAGCGCATGTGCCACAACGACGGAGCCTGCATTCTAGAGCCCGTGAGCCTCAGCTACCGAAGCCCACGTGCCTACAGCCCATGCTCCGCAACAAGAGAAGCCACCGCGATGAGAAGCCCGCACACCGCAACCAAGAGTAGCCCCCGCTAGCCGCCAACTAGAGAAAGCCCGTGCACTGCAATGAGAGACCCAGTGCAGCCAAAAAAATAAATACGCAGAATAAATAAGTTCAAACAGTAAATAAATACATAAACATAAATTACAAAAAGAAGAACACCTAATGCAGGTGGGAAGGTGGGAGGGCCACTGTAGAGGTCATCTATGCTACATGTACAAGAACCCCGAGAGCACACCAATCGGTACCACACTTTTCACTGCTGTAGCCGATCGTTCCCCCTGTACTGCCACACTGTAGCACTCCCTTCCCTCATCTACTGCTATAGTCTCTTTGGAAAGTGTTTCAGAACTCTTGTTATGAGAGTGCCAGTTGAACTGTCCTCACTTCCTTCATTTATACCAGGATTGAAGACCTTGTGGTCCGAGATCCTGTCCAGAGAGCAAGCAGGCTAAGACTCTGTCTTTGCTGATGTATTTCATCAGAAAGGGCTCTACCCCCTCTCCTAGTTCATGGTGTGACGTGTTCTTGGCCTCTCGGGAGAGTGGGGAGAATGGAAAGGACCCTATATGAGAATATGCTAGGCTCTGGAAAACATTTCAGGTTTTTAAAAATAAGACTCATTTTGTATTGGACTTATAACAGTCCTATGAAATACAAAGCGAGCCGAGAATCAGCGACAGGAAAGGCTCACCAATAAGAATTACAACAGTCACCGCTTACCTCGTAGCATAGGGCACTGTCCATGATCCTTAAGAAGAGTTAGTAGAAATGCCTTGCCCATCTTGCCCCTGAACCCCTTGAAAGGTACACGACTGCTGTGTTGGTGTTTAGGGGGAGCATCTCACTTACCAGGGACTGACTTCTCCCTTGATCCCTTTGTAGGGATGGAGACCTCCCCCCTGGTGATGAAAAATTCCCTGGGATTGCAACCTCCAAGCCAGACGTTTTGTGTGACACAAAGTCAAGAACTCCCCAAGTCCTGCAGTAGCAGAAACAGCCACATACTTGAGAGTAACCCACCATCTGAACTTGGGGACATTTCAGTGACAGCTCCAGTCCAGAGTGCCAGGCGTCTCCTGGCCCTGCCTCCAGCTCCAAGCCAGGGACAAATAGAGAGTAAGCACGTGGATGATATCAAAACCAAGCTTTCAAAGCCTCTGGATGCCTACCAGATCCCAACAGAGAACCAAGATCCTCCACTACTCCCTTTAGGAATCCCTGATATTCACCAGCCGCTGGCCTGCACCGATCCCCTCAGCCAAGAGGAGCAGCCTGGTTCTGAAAATGCTGATCTGGGAGAGAACAGCCGGAGTCGTCAGGACCTAGGGACACTTGAAAATGGGACTGAACCTAGCAGTGGTCTTGCAGACATTACTACACTGGCGGAGGATATTCACCTTCCCCAGCTCTTTAATCCTTTGAAAGAGCTTGATCAATCCCAAGGTCCCAACGTGATCAAAGCTAAAGACACCAGAGCCATTAAGGTGAATCAGGTGCAGGAAAAGCCAAGTGTCATAAAGGTTCCCTCTGATCAACCCAGGAAGAACAAACAGAAAGCCTCTGAGCCTATCAGTGGCGCTCCCAAGGCCAAAATCCAGCCAAAGAATCCAGAGTGCCTGTTAGGGGGAGAAGTGGTTACCTGCCACGCTGCAGTCAGTGACAGGGCTCCTGTGAACACGGCCAAGCACTCTCAAGGCAAACCTCAGAAAGCTGCATCCAGAAAGATCAGCAAAACTAAGAGCCACGGGCAGGAAAAGACCAAAAGGACCAGAGGGAGAAACAAGGCTGAAGAGAACAAGCAGTCAGGGAACAAAGTCAAGGCAGAAGAGAAGCCAGCAATCCCCCACACGAAGCGAAAGGAACACCAAACTGAGCTTCTCCAACAGAGCTTTCAAAAGCCTCGAACCTCCCTTGGCGTGCGCATGCTGGAGTCTGTGAAGGTTCTTCATGCGCTGGGGAAGAAGAATGAGACGAAAACTGGGCTCTCTTCCTGTCGGCTCTTGGGAAAGTCAAGCAACCCCAAAGACCCCCAGCCACCCCCAGCTATCCAGCCATGGCGGCATACCCCACGTGAGGGGAAGGGTCCTGAGAAAACGCAAGTCCAAGCCCAGAAACCAGACAGCAGTGCTGAAACAGAGTGTCCATCTCCAGCCCAGTATGAGCGGCCTCCTCCTGGGAAGGTCAAGTTGATACCTCTGCCTTTTTCTGCCTGGGACAAGCCTCAAGCTCGACCCGCTCCTCGGAGGCCACAGTCTCTGGCCTCACATCGGCCTGCTGGGGCTTACCGTGCCCAGCCTGGTTCTACTGACTCAGCTCAACCTGCTGCAGTCAATTCATCCCAGCCAGCTCCTGCCTCTTTGCCAGGCCCCGCCAAACCAGCTCAGCCAACTGTGACCAACCCAACCCAACCGGCTTGGACCAACCACACCCAGCCTCGTGTCCCTCAGTCTGCTGCTCCTAGGCCTGCACCCTCCAAAACTTCATCTGGCGCTCCTCTCCAGCGGGAGCCTGTTCCCCCTGCTGTGAATAAGCGCCAGGCCCCACCCAAGCTCCAAACCCAATTTCTACTCCAAGACTTCAGCAAGCAACGAGTTCCATGGAGGGAACCCAACGTGCCTGAGCCAGTCATGTCAAAGCCCATCGAACAAGAGCAGAGGCCAGAGCGAGAGGCCATGAAGAGGCGGGCTCAACAACAACGGGAGAATGCTGCCAGATACACCTCTTCGGGCAAGCTGCAATTTTTCACCGAGAGGGAAAACGAAATGGAAATTGCCGACTACTACGGATACGTCAAGTGAGAGCTGCTAGGATTCTTGGTGCCACCTTGGCTACCAGCTGTTCTTCCATACACAGGTAAGACAGGTATAGAACTGAATAAGTAAATGGAATACAATTAATAGACGAGTAACAAACCTTTCGAATTTTCAGATGCTGCTAACTGGGGCGTGAGAAAGGAAGGACTGAAAGTTGGATGGGAGAATGAAGGAAAGGGGGAAAAACTGAGCAAAGAGGAAGGAACTTGGCCCAGGGCTAGGAAGGCCAAAAGAGACGTATGGATTTAGGAAAGGAAGCAGGAGTGAGGATGAAATGGCAGAAGTAAAAAGCAGGGTCAGAGGTCTGGGTTGAAAGAACACAATTGGAGTAGAGTTGAAGGTGACAGAAGAGGAGTCTAGGTTTACTAGGAGAAATAGAAAAAGTCTCTCGGGGACGCTGGCCTTAAGTCTCACAACCACCAGATAGGTATTTCAGAAAACAAGAGGTTCAGGACACATCTCTGAAAGGTCTGAGTCGCCTTATTCAGGTGTGACTGTAGTGGGGGAATAGGGAAATCTACCAGAGAAGTGGCTAGGGCTCAGAGTTATCCTAGGGGCAGCTGACGACAGGGGCAGAGCCAAGGGAACTGCTGGATCAGGAGGCCCACGAACAAATCAGGGGCAGAGCCGCCTGTCACTTCCCTGCCAGGAAGGAAGCCAGGTATATTACTATAACCAAGGCACACTGGGGTCTTTACTGTATGGAGAACTTGGCTCCTGCCCGCAATCCTACGGCTCGGCGTCACACACAGGAAGTAGGGCCTCTGGGCAACCAGAAATGGGAATGGGACTGAAGGAGATTCAGCCCACAAATATCCGACCACCAGCTTCCACCTCTGCAATCTGCCACCCTGTGTCTGCTCAACGCATCACAGAAACAAGTTTTCAAGGTGAGTATACAGACGGCAGAGAAAAGTTGAACAATGAGGTCAGCATTGAAAAATGGGGTCAAATCGACAGCTGGGAAGGGGTGTAGAGACAGGTAGAATTTAGATCCTGAGCCTTTAATAACCACTACCTTCTCTCAGTGCTCTCTGTTTTTAGACTCTATATGAGAACACCTAGGGCTTCCCTGGTGGCGCCTGCCAATGCAGGGGACACGGGTTCGAGCCCTGGTCTGCGAAGATCCCACATGCCGTGCAGCAACTAAGCGCATGTGCCACAACGACGGAGCCTGCATTCTAGAGCCCGTGAGCCTCAACTACCGAAGCCCACGTGCCTACAGCCCATGCTCCGCAACAAGAGAAGCCACCGCGATGAGATGCCCGCACACCGCAACCAAGAGTAGCCCCCGCTAGCCGCCAACTAGAGAAAGCCCGTGCACAGCAATGAGAGACCCAGTGCAGCCAAAAAAATAAATACGTAGAATAAATAAGTTCAAACAGTAAATAAATACATAAACATAAATTACAAAAAAAAAGAACACCTAATGCAGGTGGGAAGGTGGGAGGGCCACTGTAGAGGTCATCTATGCTACATGTACAAGAACCCCGAGAGCACACCAATCGGTACCACACTTTTCACTGCTGTAGCCGATCATTCCCCCGGTACTGCCACACTGTAGCACTCCCTTCCCTCATCTACTGCTATAGTCTCTTTGGAAGGTGTTTCAGAACTCTTGTTATGAGAGTGCCAGTTGAACTGTCCTCACTTCCTTCATTTACACCAGGAGTGAAGACCTTGTGGTCCGAGATCCTGTCCAGAGAGCAAGCAGGCTAAGACTCTGTCTTTGTTGATGTATTTCATCAGAAAGGGCTCTACCCCCTCTCCTAGTTCATGGTGTGAAGTGTTCTTGGCCTCTCGGGAAAGTGGGGAGAATGGAAAGGACCCTATATGAGAATGCTAGGCTCTGTAAAACATTTCAGGTTTTTAAAAATAAGACTCATTTTGTATTGGACTGACAACAGTCCTATGAACTACAAAGAAAGCCGAGAATCAGTGACAGGAAAGGATCACCAGTAAGAACTACAACAGTCACCGCTTACCTCGTAGCACAGGGCGCTGTCCGTGATCCTTAAGAAGAGTTAGTAGAAATGCCTTGCCCATCTTGCCCCTGAACCCCTTGAAAGGTACACGACTGCTGTGTTGGTGTTTAGGGGGAGCATCTCACTTACCAGGGACTGACTTCTCCCTTGATTCCTCTGTAGTGATGGAGACTTCCCCGCTGATGAAAAATTCCCTGGGATTGCAACCTCCAAGCCAGACAGCTTTCCTATGGAATGACAGAGAACTTGTCAAGGTGAAACACCAGTCTGCGGGAGAAAGGGAAGAAGAGAATGATGGAAATCGTTTCTGGGAAACTATTTTTACATTATGTGTTGTTTGTTCCCGGTAAATAAACTGAAATCTTCTTAACAGTAAAACAAAATCGAAACCACTAAAGCCAATAATACAGGAGTATAACGTTCGAAAAAAATTTCTTTGGCTGCGCAGCATGTGGGATCTTAGCTCCCCAACCAGGGATTGAACCCACGCCTGCTGCATTGCAAGCGCAGAGTCTTCACCACGGGACCACCGGGGAAGTCCCAGGACTATCACTTTTAAAGGAGAAGGTACAAACCCCTCGGTTCTATGAACTGGAGATTTTTAGTAAGAAGTCAATATATTTGTTGTTAGGCACATTTTATGTTAGGCTGTCTCCCTGCACAGGATGCAGGCGCCTTGAGAATGGAAGTCATATCCCTCTATAGTACGTCCCTCTTCTTTCTGCTTTGCAGTTTGCTGCTCCACTTGTTCAACCCCACCTAGTAATAACCTATACTTCCCTTGTTCCTGTTTTCCCATCTGGAAAACAGACAAAAGGCCACCAAACAACGCAAAGGTCTCAACAAATAAGGGATATCCAAAACCAGAGATGGCCAGAACTTCTGTACCCCTGATGAAATAGTCCTCATACAAAACCTGATAATCAAATTCCTTAATGCTAGGAATCACAGTGAAAAATAGTATCTGAACTGACTTCTGTCAGATGAGTGAGAACTAAGGTTAATTCAGTGTATCTGAAGCATAGAAAGTGAGGGCAAAAGTGGCACAAGATGGGACTAGAGAAGCAGAGAGGATTCTAGACCACGCAGAGTCTTAAAGGCCAACAGTGTGTTTTCTATTCTCAAAACAATGTTTGTGAGCGATGTTTATGAGCACCGTTCCAACTTGCTTTGAAGGTTTCTTGTGTGAAGAGTGGATTGGAAGGAAACAAGATATATATGGACACTAGTTAGGACCTAATCGCAACAGACAGGCAAGTTCAGTATTAGGAAGTTGAGGAAGAGCTGGCTGACAGATTCCAAAGAAATTCAGGAGATGAACTGAAGCGGGCTTAATGGGGTAGGAGATGGAGGAAAGGAAGGTCTTAGGGAATTCAAGGGTTTACTGCACACATGAGCAAAGTCTCAAAATTAATCATTTGAACGTACAGAGGCGGATCTCCCAAATGACACCGGTTAGGAAGCAACGGTACGCCCTTTAGAATTCCTAGAGACAACACAAATCAACTGTTTCGATGGAAAATTCGGCGGGACTCTTGACTTCCATGGGAATACAGAGAAAAGAGACACTGATCTGGCTTGCAGGTATATTTAGGAAGTTGTTAGCCGGACATCACCTACTAGTATCATGTAAGTAGGCCGTCCGAAGTAGGAAGCTTAGGGGAAAAACCTGGAGGAAAACTTAAAAGCTGAAGCCACACCTCTACACTACACCACCTTTCACAATTTCTTCTCAGATAAGCATCATCCCCATCAGTGAAGAAACTCGTACCTCATAATAGGAAAAACAGGCCTAAAGATTCAATGTGTGTCTTGGGGGGTCCCATCTATGCGATATCTTCCTGGGACCAGAAAAGGCCCCAGGAAGATCAATCTCTGCACCCCTGAAAGCTTACCACCAAGGAAAATGACTAGGTCCATAGATTTCCTCCCTCAAACCAGCTTACCTCACACATAGATCATTAGCAACTCCGCCCTTACTCACATTATCACAGTCACAAGAGTGGTTAGGGAGAAAAGCACTGACCAGGGGAACTAAAACAGAGGCAATCCAGGCCAAGCTGGGCTGGTGGCAGATATCTGCTCCTTACGCTCGGGTGCATAATGCGACTCACCACAGTGCCTTTTTCACAGACCCTTTTGAACGTTTCTCCACAGAATCCAACAGCTCAAGTTAGCTCATGACGCTTCAAGGTCAACAGTCGTCAAGAGAAAAACATGCAATATGTCTTACAATGTTGGATTCCTTACAAACAGGACAAGGAGATAACCATGTAGACAAAACCAGAGCATTTGAAAACATCTGTATTCTACAAACACACCAGTGAATGCTATAAATAAGGTACTATGACATAAAACAAAATGAAAACTAGATGTGAGACTGTTCTCTTCAGTGTACAGACTTCATGGCAGTTGCTGCACACTATCTAGCTACTTAGATCTTTAACTCTCTGTTCTGTTAATACCAAATGAGGCCCAAGTGTGTCAACCTGTTTCCCACAGAAACCAAAAAGTCTACATGCATCTCTTTTCTCCTGTGCCCTTTTCACCTTACCTGCTCCCAATTCTCCACCAACGTCCTCCTCTTTCTCTAATTATTCTCCTCTTCATTTTGCTTGGCCTTGCCCCCAAGCATGCAAGACAGAGAGTCCTAGAGGTCCAAGATTCTAGAGTGGCTGTTTGCAAGGCGGAGGAGATTACAGTAACTGCCACACTGTATATACTTCTGTGCAAAGAAAAAGGGACAGTGTTCAGAATGTCTCTCACATATAACAAGAGCTGGAGATGGCAGGATACCTGTGTGGCCCAAGGAACTAGAGCTAGCAAATTACGGGCCAAACAATTGCAACCAAAGGCTGGAAGAGGAAAGGTCTGCAACCAGCTCTGTCTCCTAGCTCTCTGGTATTTGCTGCCAACGGGCAGAGTCTATTTCGTGAGGCATCAAGCACTGAAAAGAAGACTCCTGCTGCTGGAAGTTGACAGGAAGTAACGTCCAATGCAAGATCAAGGCTTGTCCTCGAAGCAATGCCCATAATGGAAGAAAAAAAAACAAGAGAAAGCGGAAGAGAAATGTTAAGTCGCAAGTCCAACCTGGCCCCCAGCCTAGCCCAGCCCAAGGAAGGTAGGAGTCAAGGAGAAGAAACTAAAAGAGAAGAGCCTTGGACCACAACATTCTCCACAAGGTACACTCAAGAAACTTCACCCTACTCTTGAACCAAGTTACAAAGAGAGCTTCTTAATCCCTACTTTGGCTCCTTAAAAGCTGCTATCAGTTCACTCATTAGACACATATGATTTCAGAACAACTGTAATAGTTCAAACTAGATGGCTCTTTCCTTCCTAAGGATTATTAATTAAATAAGATCTATATAGCTCTAAGTATACGATACATAAAATAGAATACTCTGTAGAATGTAAGTAACTCTTAGTTCAGTGTATTAATGAACGTCTGTAAGAAATGTTGCAATGATTTCCCTAATGGAAGAGCCTGGGGGAGGTAAATCTGTCTTCTAGGATTTCCTCCCCAGAGCTCAGAAACTCAGGTGTTGTTTTAGCTCTCCTACACTCTCTTCACCCAAGCCCGCCTTCCTGTTGGGGATCGGACCTCCCTATTGGCTCTCTCATACCTTTCAACTGCCTGCTTTGTGACATCACTCTCCTACCAAACCTACTACCACTTGGTAGAGCCTTGGGGTTTCCGTGGAGCTGTTTGGACCAGTAACCAGTGACCTCTGTACTGGACACGTGCGCCGTTCAGCTGCAGCCACTCAGACATCCTCTAGTGTTGTCTCCTCATCCCTTGTACCTGCAGTGGATGCTTCCTCTTCTCTGACCATGTCAGGTAAGAAAAGAAACTTTGGAAAGTTTTGCGTTCGATTTCTTTTGCCCCTAAATTGAGTAGGAGATTCAAAATAGCATGGAATAATGAGGGAAAGTATTGAACTACAAGTCTGGAGACCTAATTTCACTTTTGACTTTGACGTTTACTATCTGTGTGACTTTGGACAAATCACTGGCTGTCTCACAAAGCCTGTTGCTTTCCTTAACTGTTACGTTAGGATACCACATTGGGTTGATCACTCTGATCCCCTTCTTTTCCAGTATTGAGCCTTAAAGGGTACCCATGTAGAAAACGAAATCAGACACTTCTCAAGAGTGTTTCAACAGAAACATAGAAAAGCCAGGGGACATAGAAAACTAGCAATATATACCAAGATGTTTCATCTCTAATGGTCTCCCTCCACTAGGATTTCGACTAGTTGAAAAGAGAGAATAGGGAGAGAGGATGGAGAGTACTGGGCTCTACAGGGAGGCACAGAGTCGAGCGTAAGGAAGTTTAGGATGGTTTTCATTAGCACAGGCCAACAGGCACCAAGAGATGGGAGAAAATGTAAGAATGAAGAGGGAAAGCATAGAGGAGCTCTCAAGAAAAACGGAGTTTGCAATGGAATGCTGATGGGAACCAAAGATTTTCAATTAAAGCAGAAACAGCACAGAGGGAAACCTGCTCAGAGCAGGGCAAAACCAAGTTGATGGTAGCAAACCCTTACATTAACAGACTAAGAAGGAAAGTAAGGCCAGAACAGGGGATCACCAGGAAAGGCAGCTTATCAGAAAAGTCATACTCCGTTTTCTTTCTTTTATTGCCTCTCTGAATACAGTTGGCCACTTGACAGTTTTGAATATAAACGTTTTAGAAATACGTTTTAGAAATGATGCCTCCTATAAACAAGCAACCACAGTGGTTATCTAGGGGGCTGCTTTTCAGTGTTTTATTCTTTCTAATTTTTAAACTAGGTAGACATTTCGCCAATTCAACATTTTAAGTGATATCTTCTAAATTGAATCAGAAGGACTATTTTCCTTTGTGTGATATGTAGGTTCTAAGGCAAGGCTGCTTTTCATTTTTACAGTTATTTCCTTCCTAACACAGAGAGCACATTGATCAACAGCCATCGTTCGCTTGTAGATCTTAGCTACCGAAGAAGAAGAAGAAGAAGAAAAAGTCAAGCCCCACATCTCTAATTCCCCCCCACTTAGGGAATTCCCTGGCGGTCCAGTGCTTAGGACTCGGTGCTTTCACGGCCAGGGCCACGCGGCGCGGCCAAAGAAACAAAACAAACAAACATCCACGTTTATCGAAAACCATATTGTGGAGTCCTGTGGATTTTCTTACATTTGAAAATCTTTTTTAATGGGATTCTAGGCATGATGGTTTTTTGAGGTTTTGGGATGCCATCTTCTTGGATGCTGAAGATGATTCTAATCTAAGTTCTAGGATAAATCCAAAAACCTTCCTGATACATTTTAAGCTTCCTTTCTGCTTATTATATAAGCTATATTCATTGAAATATATATTTCTCCTAGGCTTAATACCTCTTACTTGCTGGGTAAAAATATGAAGGAGCACAATAATGAAACTCTTTTACACTTATTATTTTGCCGTCTGCTTCGTACCGGTTTTCATTGAAATACTTGTCTATGTGTGTTGTGGCTACCTATACATGCACATTTATTGCATTCTGTTGCTTGTTATGCATTTTTTACTGACATACCTTCTCTGTCTGTATGCATTGGCTAGGAATTCATTCACCTCTATCACCTCCATCGTGTTTTCTGGTTAATAGTATTCACTAAAATAGAGTGGGCAAAATTCACTTTCATAATGTTGCATGGATGGTACAGAATGCCATTTGTTAGTAAATTCATTAGGCTTCGATACTTGCCACATACCCCAGTTTTCATTAATATCTATGGATTTCTTTTTCGTTAACGTAATACGCTTGTCATGATTTTTCTTTGTCTTTCTAGAACTTATTGTATCTTCCTCCATATAAACCATACGCAATAGATCAGCTTATTCATCTATTAATTATTACTGCTATTATTATTGGTGGTGGTGTTATAACCACTTTATAGATGAGTAATCTGAAGGAATCAGATAACTTTTCCCTTTCCAAAAGCACTTAAGAAATCCACTTTCGGGTAATCATTTTGAGGTAGGATGAGAAACCAGGCTTGAAGAGGGCAAAAATGACTCTTTCAATTCACCAGTTGGACTGAGCTGTACGTCACCTCTAGGTAATAGCGTGGGAACTGCACAAGCAAAGGGAGACACTGAAGACGACAATGGTAATAGCCGTACTGTTTTCTAATGGACAAAAAAAATGCCTATATTATAAGTTCTGTTTCTCCTGCTTTCTGGCAGTATCATGCTCAGAGTGGAGTCCTGGCAAGGAAGTCAGGATACTTAGGTTCTGAAACCTGGTAATGATACTAACATAATGAGAGAACTTGAACAAGTCAACCCGACCTCTCTGAGCCTCAGTTTCCTTACTCACGAAATGAGACTGAGAACATCGAAGTTCTCTAAGGGCCTCCTAGTTCTAAAATGCTTCCAGTCTAGGAAATAGCATAGAAGTCAATACGAGTGCAGGCTGAAGGGAAAGACAGGGCAGGGAGAAGGTTGCTTCCAGCCTAGAGAACAATCTCTGAACCACACCACTTGGCTCTTCTGCCCGTCTGTGCCCAAGATTGGGAGCACAGGCAGTTAATAGAGAAGAGTGGAAAACTGCTCAGTCCTTACAGCCATCATTAACTGTCTGATTTTGGGTTTCTCAGGAAGTAGTGATAGTAGAGGTGTCCTGATAGCAAGAACCTTCAGATGATGCCGTTCCTCAAACGTAGTGAGAATTTCTCAACCTCCCTGAGTTTGTCATGACCCTCTTGTTCTTACAGAAAATTTCCAACATCCATCTCTACGTGGAACTCTAAATTCTCTGCAGCATTCTCCTCCTGTGGTGAGCAATGCAACTTCCCTAACACGAAGTGTCTGCAACTTCTCCAGAGTCTCTGCCCCTGCCGTCAGTTCGGCATCGGCTACTGGTACCCCTTTCCAGACACTCATGGGTAGTGCCTACCTTTACCAACATTCTAGCACGACTATGTTATCTGGAGTTACGGACCACAGCCAGATCTCCACTTCAGCTGCTTCCTATCCAGGTGTTCTTGAGTGGGACATCACAGCAAGCACTGAAAAGAATTCTTCTTCACTCGGAGACTTTACTCTGGCACTCACTGACCGCCACACAGCTGCCTCCTCCATGTTTCTGGCAGCCCAGTATGATAAAACTTCAGACGCCAAGAACATGGTCCCTCTACATCCATCGCTTTCTGCCAGCCTTGCTCAGGGAACACCATCTCAGATTCCAAATCAGGGGCAGAGCCGCCTGTCACTTCCCTGCCAGGAAGGAAGCCAGGTATATTACTATAACCAAGGCACACTGGGGTCTTTACTGTATGGAGAACTTGGCTCCTGCCCGCAATCCTACGGCTCGGCGTCATACACAGGAAGTCGGGCCTCTGGGCAACCAGAAATGGGAATGGGACTGAAGGAGATTCAGCCCACAAATATCCGACCACCAGCTTCCACCTCTGCAGTCTGCCACCCTGTGCCTGCTCAACGCATCACAGAAACAAGTTTTCAAGGTGAGTATAACAAACGCCAAAGAAAGTTGAAGAATGAGGTCGGCATTCAAAAATGGGGTCAAATCGACAGCTGGGAAGGGGTGTAGAGGCAGGTAGAATTTAGATCCTGAGCCTTTAATAACCACTACCTTCGCTCAGTGCCCTCTGTTTTTAGACTCTACATGAGAACACCTAGGGCTTCCCTGGTGGCGCCGTGGTTAAGAATCCGCCTGCCAATGCAATGCGGGGGACACGGGTTCGAGCCCTGGTCTGCGGAGATCCCACATGCCGTGCAGCAACTAAGCGCATGTGCCACAACGACGGAGCCTGCATTCTAGAGCCCGTGAGCCTCAGCTACCGAAGCCCACGTGCCTACAGCCCATGCTCCGCAACAAGAGAAGCCACCGCGATGAGAAGCCCGCACACCGCAACCAAGAGTAGCCCCCGCTAGCCGCCAACTAGAGAAAGCCCGTGCACTGCAATGAGAGACCCAGTGCAGCCAAAAAAATAAATACGCAGAATAAATAAGTTCAAACAGTAAATAAATACATAAACATAAATTACAAAAAGAAGAACACCTAATGCAGGTGGGAAGGTGGGAGGGCCACTGTAGAGGTCATCTATGCTACATGTACAAGAACCCCGAGAGCACACCAATCGGTACCACACTTTTCACTGCTGTAGCCGATCGTTCCCCCTGTACTGCCACACTGTAGCACTCCCTTCCCTCATCTACTGCTATAGTCTCTTTGGAAAGTGTTTCAGAACTCTTGTTATGAGAGTGCCAGTTGAACTGTCCTCACTTCCTTCATTTATACCAGGATTGAAGACCTTGTGGTCCGAGATCCTGTCCAGAGAGCAAGCAGGCTAAGACTCTGTCTTTGCTGATGTATTTCATCAGAAAGGGCTCTACCCCCTCTCCTAGTTCATGGTGTGACGTGTTCTTGGCCTCTCGGGAGAGTGGGGAGAATGGAAAGGACCCTATATGAGAATATGCTAGGCTCTGGAAAACATTTCAGGTTTTTAAAAATAAGACTCATTTTGTATTGGACTTATAACAGTCCTATGAAATACAAAGCGAGCCGAGAATCAGCGACAGGAAAGGCTCACCAGTAAGAATTACAACAGTCACCGCTTACCTCGTAGCATAGGGCACTGTCCATGATCCTTAAGAAGAGTTAGTAGAAATGCCTTGCCCATCTTGCCCCTGAACCCCTTGAAAGGTACACGACTGCTGTGTTGGTGTTTAGGGGGAGCATCTCACTTACCAGGGACTGACTTCTCCCTTGATCCCTTTGTAGGGATGGAGACCTCCCCCCTGGTGATGAAAAATTCCCTGGGATTGCAACCTCCAAGCCAGACGTTTTGTGTGACACAAAGTCAAGAACTCCCCAAGTCCTGCAGTAGCAGAAACAGCCACATACTTGAGAGTAACCCACCATCTGAACTTGGGGACATTTCAGTGACAGCTCCAGTCCAGAGTGCCAGGCGTCTCCTGGCCCTGCCTCCAGCTCCAAGCCAGGGACAAATAGAGAGTAAGCACGTGGATGATATCAAAACCAAGCTTTCAAAGCCTCTGGATGCCTACCAGATCCCAACAGAGAACCAAGATCCTCCACTACTCCCTTTAGGAATCCCTGATATTCACCAGCCGCTGGCCTGCACCGATCCCCTCAGCCAAGAGGAGCAGCCTGGTTCTGAAAATGCTGATCTGGGAGAGAACAGCCGGAGTCGTCAGGACCTAGGGACACTTGAAAATGGGACTGAACCTAGCAGTGGTCTTGCAGACATTACTACACTGGCGGAGGATATTCACCTTCCCCAGCTCTTTAATCCTTTGAAAGAGCTTGATCAATCCCAAGGTCCCAACGTGATCAAAGCTAAAGACACCAGAGCCATTAAGGTGAATCAGGTGCAGGAAAAGCCAAGTGTCATAAAGGTTCCCTCTGATCAACCCAGGAAGAACAAACAGAAAGCCTCTGAGCCTATCAGTGGCGCTCCCAAGGCCAAAATCCAGCCAAAGAATCCAGAGTGCCTGTTAGGGGGAGAAGTGGTTACCTGCCACGCTGCAGTCAGTGACAGGGCTCCTGTGAACACGGCCAAGCACTCTCAAGGCAAACCTCAGAAAGCTGCATCCAGAAAGATCAGCAAAACTAAGAGCCACGGGCAGGAAAAGACCAAAAGGACCAGAGGGAGAAACAAGGCTGAAGAGAACAAGCAGTCAGGGAACAAAGTCAAGGCAGAAGAGAAGCCAGCAATCCCCCACACGAAGCGAAAGGAACACCAAACTGAGCTTCTCCAACAGAGCTTTCAAAAGCCTCGAACCTCCCTTGGCGTGCGCATGCTGGAGTCTGTGAAGGTTCTTCATGCGCTGGGGAAGAAGAATGAGACGAAAACTGGGCTCTCTTCCTGTCGGCTCTTGGGAAAGTCAAGCAACCCCAAAGACCCCCAGCCACCCCCAGCTATCCAGCCATGGCGGCATACCCCACGTGAGGGGAAGGGTCCTGAGAAAACGCAAGTCCAAGCCCAGAAACCAGACAGCAGTGCTGAAACAGAGTGTCCATCTCCAGCCCAGTATGAGCGGCCTCCTCCTGGGAAGGTCAAGTTGATACCTCTGCCTTTTTCTGCCTGGGACAAGCCTCAAGCTCGACCCGCTCCTCGGAGGCCACAGTCTCTGGCCTCACATCGGCCTGCTGGGGCTTACCGTGCCCAGCCTGGTTCTACTGACTCAGCTCAACCTGCTGCAGTCAATTCATCCCAGCCAGCTCCTGCCTCTTTGCCAGGCCCCGCCAAACCAGCTCAGCCAACTGTGACCAACCCAACCCAACCGGCTTGGACCAACCACACCCAGCCTCGTGTCCCTCAGTCTGCTGCTCCTAGGCCTGCACCCTCCAAAACTTCATCTGGCGCTCCTCTCCAGCGGGAGCCTGTTCCCCCTGCTGTGAATAAGCGCCAGGCCCCACCCAAGCTCCAAACCCAATTTCTACTCCAAGACTTCAGCAAGCAACGAGTTCCATGGAGGGAACCCAACGTGCCTGAGCCAGTCATGTCAAAGCCCATCGAACAAGAGCAGAGGCCAGAGCGAGAGGCCATGAAGAGGCGGGCTCAACAACAACGGGAGAATGCTGCCAGATACACCTCTTCGGGCAAGCTGCAATTTTTCACCGAGAGGGAAAACGAAATGGAAATTGCCGACTACTACGGATACGTCAAGTGAGAGCTGCTAGGATTCTTGGTGCCACCTTGGCTACCAGCTGTTCTTCCATACACAGGTAAGACAGGTATAGAACTGAATAAGTAAATGGAATACAATTAATAGACGAGTAACAAACCTTTCGAATTTTCAGATGCTGCTAACTGGGGCGTGAGAAAGGAAGGACTGAAAGTTGGATGGGAGAATGAAGGAAAGGGGGAAAAACTGAGCAAAGAGGAAGGAACTTGGCCCAGGGCTAGGAAGGCCAAAAGAGACGTATGGATTTAGGAAAGGAAGCAGGAGTGAGGATGAAATGGCAGAAGTAAAAAGCAGGGTCAGAGGTCTGGGTTGAAAGAACACAATTGGAGTAGAGTTGAAGGTGACAGAAGAGGAGTCTAGGTTTACTAGGAGAAATAGAAAAAGTCTCTCGGGGACGCTGGCCTTAAGTCTCACAACCACCAGATAGGTATTTCAGAAAACAAGAGGTTCAGGACACATCTCTGAAAGGTCTGAGTCGCCTTATTCAGGTGTGACTGTAGTGGGGGAATAGGGAAATCTACCAGAGAAGTGGCTAGGGCTCAGAGTTATCCTAGGGGCAGCTGACGACAGGGGCAGAGCCAAGGGAACTGCTGGATCAGGAGGCCCACGAACAAATCAGGGGCAGAGCCGCCTGTCACTTCCCTGCCAGGAAGGAAGCCAGGTATATTACTATAACCAAGGCACACTGGGGTCTTTACTGTATGGAGAACTTGGCTCCTGCCCGCAATCCTACGGCTCGGCGTCACACACAGGAAGTAGGGCCTCTGGGCAACCAGAAATGGGAATGGGACTGAAGGAGATTCAGCCCACAAATATCCGACCACCAGCTTCCACCTCTGCAATCTGCCACCCTGTGTCTGCTCAACGCATCACAGAAACAAGTTTTCAAGGTGAGTATACAGACGGCAGAGAAAAGTTGAACAATGAGGTCAGCATTGAAAAATGGGGTCAAATCGACAGCTGGGAAGGGGTGTAGAGACAGGTAGAATTTAGATCCTGAGCCTTTAATAACCACTACCTTCTCTCAGTGCTCTCTGTTTTTAGACTCTATATGAGAACACCTAGGGCTTCCCTGGTGGCGCCTGCCAATGCAGGGGACACGGGTTCGAGCCCTGGTCTGCGAAGATCCCACATGCCGTGCAGCAACTAAGCGCATGTGCCACAACGACGGAGCCTGCATTCTAGAGCCCGTGAGCCTCAACTACCGAAGCCCACGTGCCTACAGCCCATGCTCCGCAACAAGAGAAGCCACCGCGATGAGATGCCCGCACACCGCAACCAAGAGTAGCCCCCGCTAGCCGCCAACTAGAGAAAGCCCGTGCACAGCAATGAGAGACCCAGTGCAGCCAAAAAAATAAATACGTAGAATAAATAAGTTCAAACAGTAAATAAATACATAAACATAAATTACAAAAAAAAAGAACACCTAATGCAGGTGGGAAGGTGGGAGGGCCACTGTAGAGGTCATCTATGCTACATGTACAAGAACCCCGAGAGCACACCAATCGGTACCACACTTTTCACTGCTGTAGCCGATCATTCCCCCGGTACTGCCACACTGTAGCACTCCCTTCCCTCATCTACTGCTATAGTCTCTTTGGAAGGTGTTTCAGAACTCTTGTTATGAGAGTGCCAGTTGAACTGTCCTCACTTCCTTCATTTACACCAGGAGTGAAGACCTTGTGGTCCGAGATCCTGTCCAGAGAGCAAGCAGGCTAAGACTCTGTCTTTGTTGATGTATTTCATCAGAAAGGGCTCTACCCCCTCTCCTAGTTCATGGTGTGAAGTGTTCTTGGCCTCTCGGGAAAGTGGGGAGAATGGAAAGGACCCTATATGAGAATGCTAGGCTCTGTAAAACATTTCAGGTTTTTAAAAATAAGACTCATTTTGTATTGGACTGACAACAGTCCTATGAAATACAAAGAAAGCCGAGAATCAGTGACAGGAAAGGATCACCAGTAAGAACTACAACAGTCACCGCTTACCTCGTAGCACAGGGCGCTGTCCGTGATCCTTAAGAAGAGTTAGTAGAAATGCCTTGCCCATCTTGCCCCTGAACCCCTTGAAAGGTACACGACTGCTGTGTTGGTGTTTAGGGGGAGCATCTCACTTACCAGGGACTGACTTCTCCCTTGATTCCTCTGTAGTGATGGAGACTTCCCCGCTGATGAAAAATTCCCTGGGATTGCAACCTCCAAGCCAGACAGCTTTCCTATGGAATGACAGAGAACTTGTCAAGGTGAAACACCAGTCTGCGGGAGAAAGGGAAGAAGAGAATGATGGAAATCGTTTCTGGGAAACTATTTTTACATTATGTGTTGTTTGTTCCCGGTAAATAAACTGAAATCTTCTTAACAGTAAAACAAAATCGAAACCACTAAAGCCAATAATACAGGAGTATAACGTTCGAAAAAAATTTCTTTGGCTGCGCAGCATGTGGGATCTTAGCTCCCCAACCAGGGATTGAACCCACGCCTGCTGCATTGCAAGCGCAGAGTCTTCACCACGGGACCACCGGGGAAGTCCCAGGACTATCACTTTTAAAGGAGAAGGTACAAACCCCTCGGTTCTATGAACTGGAGATTTTTAGTAAGAAGTCAATATATTTGTTGTTAGGCACATTTTATGTTAGGCTGTCTCCCTGCACAGGATGCAGGCGCCTTGAGAATGGAAGTCATATCCCTCTATAGTACGTCCCTCTTCTTTCTGCTTTGCAGTTTGCTGCTCCACTTGTTCAACCCCACCTAGTAATAACCTATACTTCCCTTGTTCCTGTTTTCCCATCTGGAAAACAGACAAAAGGCCACCAAACAACGCAAAGGTCTCAACAAATAAGGGATATCCAAAACCAGAGATGGCCAGAACTTCTGTACCCCTGATGAAATAGTCCTCATACAAAACCTGATAATCAAATTCCTTAATGCTAGGAATCACAGTGAAAAATAGTATCTGAACTGACTTCTGTCAGATGAGTGAGAACTAAGGTTAATTCAGTGTATCTGAAGCATAGAAAGTGAGGGCAAAAGTGGCACAAGATGGGACTAGAGAAGCAGAGAGGATTCTAGACCACGCAGAGTCTTAAAGGCCAACAGTGTGTTTTCTATTCTCAAAACAATGTTTGTGAGCGATGTTTATGAGCACCGTTCCAACTTGCTTTGAAGGTTTCTTGTGTGAAGAGTGGATTGGAAGGAAACAAGATATATATGGACACTAGTTAGGACCTAATCGCAACAGACAGGCAAGTTCAGTATTAGGAAGTTGAGGAAGAGCTGGCTGACAGATTCCAAAGAAATTCAGGAGATGAACTGAAGCGGGCTTAATGGGGTAGGAGATGGAGGAAAGGAAGGTCTTAGGGAATTCAAGGGTTTACTGCACACATGAGCAAAGTCTCAAAATTAATCATTTGAACGTACAGAGGCGGATCTCCCAAATGACACCGGTTAGGAAGCAACGGTACGCCCTTTAGAATTCCTAGAGACAACACAAATCAACTGTTTCGATGGAAAATTCGGCGGGACTCTTGACTTCCATGGGAATACAGAGAAAAGAGACACTGATCTGGCTTGCAGGTATATTTAGGAAGTTGTTAGCCGGACATCACCTACTAGTATCATGTAAGTAGGCCGTCCGAAGTAGGAAGCTTAGGGGAAAAACCTGGAGGAAAACTTAAAAGCTGAAGCCACACCTCTACACTACACCACCTTTCACAATTTCTTCTCAGATAAGCATCATCCCCATCAGTGAAGAAACTCGTACCTCATCATAGGAAAAACAGGCCTAAAGATTCAATGTGTGTCTTGGGGGGTCCCATCTATGCGATATCTTCCTGGGACCAGAAAAGGCCCCAGGAAGATCAATCTCTGCACCCCTGAAAGCTTACCACCAAGGAAAATGACTAGGTCCATAGATTTCCTCCCTCAAACCAGCTTACCTCACACATAGATCATTAGCAACTCCGCCCTTACTCACATTATCACAGTCACAAGAGTGGTTAGGGAGAAAAGCACTGACCAGGGGAACTAAAACAGAGGCAATCCAGGCCAAGCTGGGCTGGTGGCAGATATCTGCTCCTTACGCTCGGGTGCATAATGCGACTCACCACAGTGCCTTTTTCACAGACCCTTTTGAACGTTTCTCCACAGAATCCAACAGCTCAAGTTAGCTCATGACGCTTCAAGGTCAACAGTCGTCAAGAGAAAAACATGCAATATGTCTTACAATGTTGGATTCCTTACAAACAGGACAAGGAGATAACCATGTAGACAAAACCAGAGCATTTGAAAACATCTGTATTCTACAAACACACCAGTGAATGCTATAAATAAGGTACTATGACATAAAACAAAATGAAAACTAGATGTGAGACTGTTCTCTTCAGTGTACAGACTTCATGGCAGTTGCTGCACACTATCTAGCTACTTAGATCTTTAACTCTCTGTTCTGTTAATACCAAATGAGGCCCAAGTGTGTCAACCTGTTTCCCACAGAAACCAAAAAGTCTACATGCATCTCTTTTCTCCTGTGCCCTTTTCACCTTACCTGCTCCCAATTCTCCACCAACGTCCTCCTCTTTCTCTAATTATTCTCCTCTTCATTTTGCTTGGCCTTGCCCCCAAGCATGCAAGACAGAGAGTCCTAGAGGTCCAAGATTCTAGAGTGGCTGTTTGCAAGGCGGAGGAGATTACAGTAACTGCCACACTGTATATACTTCTGTGCAAAGAAAAAGGGACAGTGTTCAGAATGTCTCTCACATATAACAAGAGCTGGAGATGGCAGGATACCTGTGTGGCCCAAGGAACTAGAGCTAGCAAATTACGGGCCAAACAATTGCAACCAAAGGCTGGAAGAGGAAAGGTCTGCAACCAGCTCTGTCTCCTAGCTCTCTGGTATTTGCTGCCAACGGGCAGAGTCTATTTCGTGAGGCATCAAGCACTGAAAAGAAGACTCCTGCTGCTGGAAGTTGACAGGAAGTAACGTCCAATGCAAGATCAAGGCTTGTCCTCGAAGCAATGCCCATAATGGAAGAAAAAAAAAACAAAGAGAAAGCGGAAGAGAAATGTTAAGTCGCAAGTCCAACCTGGCCCCCAGCCTAGCCCAGCCCAAGGAAGGTAGGAGTCAAGGAGAAGAAACTAAAAGAGAAGAGCCTTGGACCACAACATTCTCCACAAGGTACACTCAAGAAACTTCACCCTACTCTTGAACCAAGTTACAAAGAGAGCTTCTTAATCCCTACTTTGGCTCCTTAAAAGCTGCTATCAGTTCACTCATTAGACACATATGATTTCAGAACAACTGTAATAGTTCAAACTAGATGGCTCTTTCCTTCCTAAGGATTATTAATTAAATAAGATCTATATAGCTCTAAGTATATGATACATAAAATAGAATACTCTGTAGAATGTAAGTAACTCTTAGTTCAGTGTATTAATGAACGTCTGTAAGAAATGTTGCAATGATTTCCCTAATGGAAGAGCCTGGGGGAGGTAAATCTGTCTTCTAGGATTTCCTCCCCAGAGCTCAGAAACTCAGGTGTTGTTTTAGCTCTCCTACACTCTCTTCACCCAAGCCCGCCTTCCTGTTGGGGATCGGACCTCCCTATTGGCTCTCTCATACCTTTCAACTGCCTGCTTTGTGACATCACTCTCCTACCAAACCTACTACCACTTGGTAGAGTCTTGGGGTTTCCGTGGAGCTGTTTGGACCAGTAACCAGTGACCTCTGTACTGGACACGTGCGCCGTTCAGCTGCAGCCACTCAGACATCCTCTAGTGTTGTCTCCTCATCCCTTGTACCTGCAGTGGATGCTTCCTCTTCTCTGACCATGTCAGGTAAGAAAAGAAACTTTGGAAAGTTTTGCGTTCGATTTCTTTTGCCCCTAAATTGAGTAGGAGATTCAAAATAGCATGGAATAATGAGGGAAAGTATTGAACTACAAGTCTGGAGACCTAATTTCACTTTTGACTTTGACGTTTACTATCTGTGTGACTTTGGACAAATCACTGGCTGTCTCACAAAGCCTGTTGCTTTCCTTAACTGTTACGTTAGGATACCACATTGGGTTGATCACTCTGATCCCCTTCTTTTCCAGTATTGAGCCTTAAAGGGTACCCATGTAGAAAACGAAATCAGACACTTCTCAAGAGTGTTTCAACAGAAACGTAGAAAAGCCAGGGGACATAGAAAACTAGCAATATATACCAAGATGTTTCATCTCTAATGGTCTCCCTCCACTAGGATTTCGACTAGTTGAAAAGAGAGAATAGGGAGAGAGGATGGAGAGTACTGGGCTCTACAGGGAGGCACAGAGTCGAGCGTAAGGAAGTTTAGGATGGTTTTCATTAGCACAGGCCAACAGGCACCAAGAGATGGGAGAAAATGTAAGAATGAAGAGGGAAAGCATAGAGGAGCTCTCAAGAAAAACGGAGTTTGCAATGGAATGCTGATGGGAACCAAAGATTTTCAATTAAAGCAGAAACAGCACAGAGGGAAACCTGCTCAGAGCAGGGCAAAACCAAGTTGATGGTAGCAAACCCTTACATTAACAGACTAAGAAGGAAAGTAAGGCCAGAACAGGGGATCACCAGGAAAGGCAGCTTATCAGAAAAGTCATACTCCGTTTTCTTTCTTTTATTGCCTCTCTGAATACAGTTGGCCACTTGACAGTTTTGAATATAAACGTTTTAGAAATACGTTTTAGAAATGATGCCTCCTATAAACAAGCAACCACAGTGGTTATCTAGGGGGCTGCTTTTCAGTGTTTTATTCTTTCTAATTTTTAAACTAGGTAGACATTTCGCCAATTCAACATTTTAAGTGATATCTTCTAAATTGAATCAGAAGGACTATTTTCCTTTGTGTGATATGTAGGTTCTAAGGCAAGGCTGCTTTTCATTTTTACAGTTATTTCCTTCCTAACACAGAGAGCACACTGATCAACAGCCATCGTTCGCTTGTAGATCTTAGCTACCGAAGAAGAAGAAGAAGAAGAAAAAGTCAAGCCCCACATCTCTAATTCCCCCCCACTTAGGGAATTCCCTGGCGGTCCAGTGCTTAGGACTCGGTGCTTTCACGGCCAGGGCCACGCGGCGCGGCCAAAGAAACAAAACAAACAAACATCCACGTTTATCGAAAACCATATTGTGGAGTCCTGTGGATTTTCTTACATTTGAAAATCTTTTTTAATGGGATTCTAGGCATGATGGTTTTTTGAGGTTTTGGGATGCCATCTTCTTGGATGCTGAAGATGATTCTAATCTAAGTTCTAGGATAAATCCAAAAACCTTCCTGATACATTTTAAGCTTCCTTTCTGCTTATTATATAAGCTATATTCATTGAAATATATATTTCTCCTAGGCTTAATACCTCTTACTTGCTGGGTAAAAATATGAAGGAGCACAATAATGAAACTCTTTTACACTTATTATTTTGCCGTCTGCTTCGTACCGGTTTTCATTGAAATACTTGTCTATGTGTGTTGTGGCTACCTATACATGCACATTTATTGCATTCTGTTGCTTGTTATGCATTTTTTACTGACATACCTTCTCTGTCTGTATGCATTGGCTAGGAATTCATTCACCTCTATCACCTCCATCGTGTTTTCTGGTTAATAGTATTCACTAAAATAGAGTGGGCAAAATTCACTTTCATAATGTTGCATGGATGCTACAGAATGCCATTTGTTAGTAAATTCATTAGGCTTCGATACTTGCCACATACCCCAGTTTTCATTAATATCTATGGATTTCTTTTTCGTTAACGTAATATGCTTGTCATGATTTTTCTTTGTCTTTCTAGAACTTATTGTATCTTCCTCCATATAAACCATACGCAATAGATCAGCTTATTCATCTATTAATTATTACTGCTATTATTATTGGTGGTGGTGTTATAACCACTTTATAGATGAGTAATCTGAAGGAATCAGATAACTTTTCCCTTTCCAAAAGCACTTAAGAAATCCACTTTCGGGTAATCATTTTGAGGTAGGATGAGAAACCAGGCTTGAAGAGGGCAAAAATGACTCTTTCAATTCACCAGTTGGACTGAGCTGTACGTCACCTCTAGGTAATAGCGTGGGAACTGCACAAGCAAAGGGAGACACTGAAGACGACAATGGTAATAGCCGTACTGTTTTCTAATGGACAAAAAAAATGCCTATATTATAAGTTCTGTTTCTCCTGCTTTCTGGCAGTATCATGCTCAGAGTGGAGTCCTGGCAAGGAAGTCAGGATACTTAGGTTCTGAAACCTGGTAATGATACTAACATAATGAGAGAACTTGAACAAGTCAACCCGACCTCTCTGAGCCTCAGTTTCCTTACTCACGAAATGAGACTGAGAACATCGAAGTTCTCTAAGGGCCTCCTAGTTCTAAAATGCTTCCAGTCTAGGAAATAGCATAGAAGTCAATACGAGTGCAGGCTGAAGGGAAAGACAGGGCAGGGAGAAGGTTGCTTCCAGCCTAGAGAACAATCTCTGAACCACACCACTTGGCTCTTCTGCCCGTCTGTGCCCAAGATTGGGAGCACAGGCAGTTAATAGAGAAGAGTGGAAAACTGCTCAGTCCTTACAGCCATCATCAACTGTCTGATTTTGGGTTTCTCAGGAAGTAGTGATAGTAGAGGTGTCCTGATAGCAAGAACCTTCAGATGATGCCGTTCCTCAAACGTAGTGAGAATTTCTCAACCTCCCTGAGTTTGTCATGACCCTCTTGTTCTTACAGAAAATTTCCAACATCCATCTCTACGTGGAACTCTAAATTCTCTGCAGCATTCTCCTCCTGTGGTGAGCAATGCAACTTCCCTAACACGAAGTGTCTGCAACTTCTCCAGAGTCTCTGCCCCTGCCGTCAGTTCGGCATCGGCTACTGGTACCCCTTTCCAGACACTCATGGGTAGTGCCTACCTTTACCAACATTCTAGCACGACTATGTTATCTGGAGTTACTGACCACAGCCAGATCTCCACTTCAGCTGCTTCCTATCCAGGTGTTCTTGAGTGGGACATCACAGCAAGCACTGAAAAGAATTCTTCTTCACTCGGAGACTTTACTCTGGCACTCACTGACCGCCACACAGCTGCCTCCTCCATGTTTCTGGCAGCCCAGTATGATAAAACTTCAGACGCCAAGAACATGGTCCCTCTACATCCATCGCTTTCTGCCAGCCTTGCTCAGGGAACACCATCTCAGATTCCAAATCAGGGGCAGAGCCGCCTGTCACTTCCCTGCCAGGAAGGAAGCCAGGTATATTACTATAACCAAGGCACACTGGGGTCTTTACTGTATGGAGAACTTGGCTCCTGCCCGCAATCCTACGGCTCGGCGTCATACACAGGAAGTCGGGCCTCTGGGCAACCAGAAATGGGAATGGGACTGAAGGAGATTCAGCCCACAAATATCCGACCACCAGCTTCCACCTCTGCAGTCTGCCACCCTGTGCCTGCTCAACGCATCACAGAAACAAGTTTTCAAGGTGAGTATAACAAACGCCAGAGAAAGTTGAAGAATGAGGTCGGCATTCAAAAATGGGGTCAAATCGACAGCTGGGAAGGGGTGTAGAGGCAGGTAGAATTTAGATCCTGAGCCTTTAATAACCACTACCTTCGCTCAGTGCCCTCTGTTTTTAGACTCTACATGAGAACACCTAGGGCTTCCCTGGTGGCGCCGTGGTTAAGAATCCGCCTGCCAATGCAATGCGGGGGACACGGGTTCGAGCCCTGGTCTGCGGAGATCCCACATGCCGTGCAGCAACTAAGCGCATGTGCCACAACGACGGAGCCTGCATTCTAGAGCCCGTGAGCCTCAGCTACCGAAGCCCACGTGCCTACAGCCCATGCTCCGCAACAAGAGAAGCCACCGCGATGAGAAGCCCGCACACCGCAACCAAGAGTAGCCCCCGCTAGCCGCCAACTAGAGAAAGCCCGTGCACTGCAATGAGAGACCCAGTGCAGCCAAAAAAATAAATACGCAGAATAAATAAGTTCAAACAGTAAATAAATACATAAACATAAATTACAAAAAGAAGAACACCTAATGCAGGTGGGAAGGTGGGAGGGCCACTGTAGAGGTCATCTATGCTACATGTACAAGAACCCCGAGAGCACACCAATCGGTACCACACTTTTCACTGCTGTAGCCGATCGTTCCCCCTGTACTGCCACACTGTAGCACTCCCTTCCCTCATCTACTGCTATAGTCTCTTTGGAAAGTGTTTCAGAACTCTTGTTATGAGAGTGCCAGTTGAACTGTCCTCACTTCCTTCATTTATACCAGGATTGAAGACCTTGTGGTCCGAGATCCTGTCCAGAGAGCAAGCAGGCTAAGACTCTGTCTTTGCTGATGTATTTCATCAGAAAGGGCTCTACCCCCTCTCCTAGTTCATGGTGTGACGTGTTCTTGGCCTCTCGGGAGAGTGGGGAGAATGGAAAGGACCCTATATGAGAATATGCTAGGCTCTGGAAAACATTTCAGGTTTTTAAAAATAAGACTCATTTTGTATTGGACTTATAACAGTCCTATGAAATACAAAGCGAGCCGAGAATCAGCGACAGGAAAGGCTCACCAGTAAGAATTACAACAGTCACCGCTTACCTCGTAGCATAGGGCACTGTCCATGATCCTTAAGAAGAGTTAGTAGAAATGCCTTGCCCATCTTGCCCCTGAACCCCTTGAAAGGTACACGACTGCTGTGTTGGTGTTTAGGGGGAGCATCTCACTTACCAGGGACTGACTTCTCCCTTGATCCCTTTGTAGGGATGGAGACCTCCCCCCTGGTGATGAAAAATTCCCTGGGATTGCAACCTCCAAGCCAGACGTTTTGTGTGACACAAAGTCAAGAACTCCCCAAGTCCTGCAGTAGCAGAAACAGCCACATACTTGAGAGTAACCCACCATCTGAACTTGGGGACATTTCAGTGACAGCTCCAGTCCAGAGTGCCAGGCGTCTCCTGGCCCTGCCTCCAGCTCCAAGCCAGGGACAAATAGAGAGTAAGCACGTGGATGATATCAAAACCAAGCTTTCAAAGCCTCTGGATGCCTACCAGATCCCAACAGAGAACCAAGATCCTCCACTACTCCCTTTAGGAATCCCTGATATTCACCAGCCGCTGGCCTGCACCGATCCCCTCAGCCAAGAGGAGCAGCCTGGTTCTGAAAATGCTGATCTGGGAGAGAACAGCCGGAGTCGTCAGGACCTAGGGACACTTGAAAATGGGACTGAACCTAGCAGTGGTCTTGCAGACATTACTACACTGGCGGAGGATATTCACCTTCCCCAGCTCTTTAATCCTTTGAAAGAGCTTGATCAATCCCAAGGTCCCAACGTGATCAAAGCTAAAGACACCAGAGCCATTAAGGTGAATCAGGTGCAGGAAAAGCCAAGTGTCATAAAGGTTCCCTCTGATCAACCCAGGAAGAACAAACAGAAAGCCTCTGAGCCTATCAGTGGCGCTCCCAAGGCCAAAATCCAGCCAAAGAATCCAGAGTGCCTGTTAGGGGGAGAAGTGGTTACCTGCCACGCTGCAGTCAGTGACAGGGCTCCTGTGAACACGGCCAAGCACTCTCAAGGCAAACCTCAGAAAGCTGCATCCAGAAAGATCAGCAAAACTAAGAGCCACGGGCAGGAAAAGACCAAAAGGACCAGAGGGAGAAACAAGGCTGAAGAGAACAAGCAGTCAGGGAACAAAGTCAAGGCAGAAGAGAAGCCAGCAATCCCCCACACGAAGCGAAAGGAACACCAAACTGAGCTTCTCCAACAGAGCTTTCAAAAGCCTCGAACCTCCCTTGGCGTGCGCATGCTGGAGTCTGTGAAGGTTCTTCATGCGCTGGGGAAGAAGAATGAGACGAAAACTGGGCTCTCTTCCTGTCGGCTCTTGGGAAAGTCAAGCAACCCCAAAGACCCCCAGCCACCCCCAGCTATCCAGCCATGGCGGCATACCCCACGTGAGGGGAAGGGTCCTGAGAAAACGCAAGTCCAAGCCCAGAAACCAGACAGCAGTGCTGAAACAGAGTGTCCATCTCCAGCCCAGTATGAGCGGCCTCCTCCTGGGAAGGTCAAGTTGATACCTCTGCCTTTTTCTGCCTGGGACAAGCCTCAAGCTCGACCCGCTCCTCGGAGGCCACAGTCTCTGGCCTCACATCGGCCTGCTGGGGCTTACCGTGCCCAGCCTGGTTCTACTGACTCAGCTCAACCTGCTGCAGTCAATTCATCCCAGCCAGCTCCTGCCTCTTTGCCAGGCCCCGCCAAACCAGCTCAGCCAACTGTGACCAACCCAACCCAACCGGCTTGGACCAACCACACCCAGCCTCGTGTCCCTCAGTCTGCTGCTCCTAGGCCTGCACCCTCCAAAACTTCATCTGGCGCTCCTCTCCAGCGGGAGCCTGTTCCCCCTGCTGTGAATAAGCGCCAGGCCCCACCCAAGCTCCAAACCCAATTTCTACTCCAAGACTTCAGCAAGCAACGAGTTCCATGGAGGGAACCCAACGTGCCTGAGCCAGTCATGTCAAAGCCCATCGAACAAGAGCAGAGGCCAGAGCGAGAGGCCATGAAGAGGCGGGCTCAACAACAACGGGAGAATGCTGCCAGATACACCTCTTCGGGCAAGCTGCAATTTTTCACCGAGAGGGAAAACGAAATGGAAATTGCCGACTACTACGGATACGTCAAGTGAGAGCTGCTAGGATTCTTGGTGCCACCTTGGCTACCAGCTGTTCTTCCATACACAGGTAAGACAGGTATAGAACTGAATAAGTAAATGGAATACAATTAATAGACGAGTAACAAACCTTTCGAATTTTCAGATGCTGCTAACTGGGGCGTGAGAAAGGAAGGACTGAAAGTTGGATGGGAGAATGAAGGAAAGGGGGAAAAACTGAGCAAAGAGGAAGGAACTTGGCCCAGGGCTAGGAAGGCCAAAAGAGACGTATGGATTTAGGAAAGGAAGCAGGAGTGAGGATGAAATGGCAGAAGTAAAAAGCAGGGTCAGAGGTCTGGGTTGAAAGAACACAATTGGAGTAGAGTTGAAGGTGACAGAAGAGGAGTCTAGGTTTACTAGGAGAAATAGAAAAAGTCTCTCGGGGACGCTGGCCTTAAGTCTCACAACCACCAGATAGGTATTTCAGAAAACAAGAGGTTCAGGACACATCTCTGAAAGGTCTGAGTCGCCTTATTCAGGTGTGACTGTAGTGGGGGAATAGGGAAATCTACCAGAGAAGTGGCTAGGGCTCAGAGTTATCCTAGGGGCAGCTGACGACAGGGGCAGAGCCAAGGGAACTGCTGGATCAGGAGGCCCACGAACAAATCAGGGGCAGAGCCGCCTGTCACTTCCCTGCCAGGAAGGAAGCCAGGTATATTACTATAACCAAGGCACACTGGGGTCTTTACTGTATGGAGAACTTGGCTCCTGCCCGCAATCCTACGGCTCGGCGTCACACACAGGAAGTAGGGCCTCTGGGCAACCAGAAATGGGAATGGGACTGAAGGAGATTCAGCCCACAAATATCCGACCACCAGCTTCCACCTCTGCAATCTGCCACCCTGTGTCTGCTCAACGCATCACAGAAACAAGTTTTCAAGGTGAGTATACAGACGGCAGAGAAAAGTTGAACAATGAGGTCAGCATTGAAAAATGGGGTCAAATCGACAGCTGGGAAGGGGTGTAGAGACAGGTAGAATTTAGATCCTGAGCCTTTAATAACCACTACCTTCTCTCAGTGCTCTCTGTTTTTAGACTCTATATGAGAACACCTAGGGCTTCCCTGGTGGCGCCTGCCAATGCAGGGGACACGGGTTCGAGCCCTGGTCTGCGAAGATCCCACATGCCGTGCAGCAACTAAGCGCATGTGCCACAACGACGGAGCCTGCATTCTAGAGCCCGTGAGCCTCAACTACCGAAGCCCACGTGCCTACAGCCCATGCTCCGCAACAAGAGAAGCCACCGCGATGAGATGCCCGCACACCGCAAGCAAGAGTAGCCCCCGCTAGCCGCCAACTAGAGAAAGCCCGTGCACAGCAATGAGAGACCCAGTGCAGCCAAAAAAATAAATACGTAGAATAAATAAGTTCAAACAGTAAATAAATACATAAACATAAATTACAAAAAAAAAGAACACCTAATGCAGGTGGGAAGGTGGGAGGGCCACTGTAGAGGTCATCTATGCTACATGTACAAGAACCCCGAGAGCACACCAATCGGTACCACACTTTTCACTGCTGTAGCCGATCATTCCCCCGGTACTGCCACACTGTAGCACTCCCTTCCCTCATCTACTGCTATAGTCTCTTTGGAAGGTGTTTCAGAACTCTTGTTATGAGAGTGCCAGTTGAACTGTCCTCACTTCCTTCATTTACACCAGGAGTGAAGACCTTGTGGTCCGAGATCCTGTCCAGAGAGCAAGCAGGCTAAGACTCTGTCTTTGTTGATGTATTTCATCAGAAAGGGCTCTACCCCCTCTCCTAGTTCATGGTGTGAAGTGTTCTTGGCCTCTCGGGAAAGTGGGGAGAATGGAAAGGACCCTATATGAGAATGCTAGGCTCTGTAAAACATTTCAGGTTTTTAAAAATAAGACTCATTTTGTATTGGACTGACAACAGTCCTATGAAATACAAAGAAAGCCGAGAATCAGTGACAGGAAAGGATCACCAGTAAGAACTACAACAGTCACCGCTTACCTCGTAGCACAGGGCGCTGTCCGTGATCCTTAAGAAGAGTTAGTAGAAATGCCTTGCCCATCTTGCCCCTGAACCCCTTGAAAGGTACACGACTGCTGTGTTGGTGTTTAGGGGGAGCATCTCACTTACCAGGGACTGACTTCTCCCTTGATTCCTCTGTAGTGATGGAGACTTCCCCGCTGATGAAAAATTCCCTGGGATTGCAACCTCCAAGCCAGACAGCTTTCCTATGGAATGACAGAGAACTTGTCAAGGTGAAACACCAGTCTGCGGGAGAAAGGGAAGAAGAGAATGATGGAAATCGTTTCTGGGAAACTATTTTTACATTATGTGTTGTTTGTTCCCGGTAAATAAACTGAAATCTTCTTAACAGTAAAACAAAATCGAAACCACTAAAGCCAATAATACAGGAGTATAACGTTCGAAAAAAATTTCTTTGGCTGCGCAGCATGTGGGATCTTAGCTCCCCAACCAGGGATTGAACCCACGCCTGCTGCATTGCAAGCGCAGAGTCTTCACCACGGGACCACCGGGGAAGTCCCAGGACTATCACTTTTAAAGGAGAAGGTACAAACCCCTCGGTTCTATGAACTGGAGATTTTTAGTAAGAAGTCAATATATTTGTTGTTAGGCACATTTTATGTTAGGCTGTCTCCCTGCACAGGATGCAGGCGCCTTGAGAATGGAAGTCATATCCCTCTATAGTACGTCCCTCTTCTTTCTGCTTTGCAGTTTGCTGCTCCACTTGTTCAACCCCACCTAGTAATAACCTATACTTCCCTTGTTCCTGTTTTCCCATCTGGAAAACAGACAAAAGGCCACCAAACAACGCAAAGGTCTCAACAAATAAGGGATATCCAAAACCAGAGATGGCCAGAACTTCTGTACCCCTGATGAAATAGTCCTCATACAAAACCTGATAATCAAATTCCTTAATGCTAGGAATCACAGTGAAAAATAGTATCTGAACTGACTTCTGTCAGATGAGTGAGAACTAAGGTTAATTCAGTGTATCTGAAGCATAGAAAGTGAGGGCAAAAGTGGCACAAGATGGGACTAGAGAAGCAGAGAGGATTCTAGACCACGCAGAGTCTTAAAGGCCAACAGTGTGTTTTCTATTCTCAAAACAATGTTTGTGAGCGATGTTTATGAGCACCGTTCCAACTTGCTTTGAAGGTTTCTTGTGTGAAGAGTGGATTGGAAGGAAACAAGATATATATGGACACTAGTTAGGACCTAATCGCAACAGACAGGCAAGTTCAGTATTAGGAAGTTGAGGAAGAGCTGGCTGACAGATTCCAAAGAAATTCAGGAGATGAACTGAAGCGGGCTTAATGGGGTAGGAGATGGAGGAAAGGAAGGTCTTAGGGAATTCAAGGGTTTACTGCACACATGAGCAAAGTCTCAAAATTAATCATTTGAACGTACAGAGGCGGATCTCCCAAATGACACCGGTTAGGAAGCAACGGTACGCCCTTTAGAATTCCTAGAGACAACACAAATCAACTGTTTCGATGGAAAATTCGGCGGGACTCTTGACTTCCATGGGAATACAGAGAAAAGAGACACTGATCTGGCTTGCAGGTATATTTAGGAAGTTGTTAGCCGGACATCACCTACTAGTATCATGTAAGTAGGCCGTCCGAAGTAGGAAGCTTAGGGGAAAAACCTGGAGGAAAACTTAAAAGCTGAAGCCACACCTCTACACTACACCACCTTTCACAATTTCTTCTCAGATAAGCATCATCCCCATCAGTGAAGAAACTCGTACCTCATAATAGGAAAAACAGGCCTAAAGATTCAATGTGTGTCTTGGGGGGTCCCATCTATGCGATATCTTCCTGGGACCAGAAAAGGCCCCAGGAAGATCAATCTCTGCACCCCTGAAAGCTTACCACCAAGGAAAATGACTAGGTCCATAGATTTCCTCCCTCAAACCAGCTTACCTCACACATAGATCATTAGCAACTCCGCCCTTACTCACATTATCACAGTCACAAGAGTGGTTAGGGAGAAAAGCACTGACCAGGGGAACTAAAACAGAGGCAATCCAGGCCAAGCTGGGCTGGTGGCAGATATCTGCTCCTTACGCTCGGGTGCATAATGCGACTCACCACAGTGCCTTTTTCACAGACCCTTTTGAACGTTTCTCCACAGAATCCAACAGCTCAAGTTAGCTCATGACGCTTCAAGGTCAACAGTCGTCAAGAGAAAAACATGCAATATGTCTTACAATGTTGGATTCCTTACAAACAGGACAAGGAGATAACCATGTAGACAAAACCAGAGCATTTGAAAACATCTGTATTCTACAAACACACCAGTGAATGCTATAAATAAGGTACTATGACATAAAACAAAATGAAAACTAGATGTGAGACTGTTCTCTTCAGTGTACAGACTTCATGGCAGTTGCTGCACACTATCTAGCTACTTAGATCTTTAACTCTCTGTTCTGTTAATACCAAATGAGGCCCAAGTGTGTCAACCTGTTTCCCACAGAAACCAAAAAGTCTACATGCATCTCTTTTCTCCTGTGCCCTTTTCACCTTACCTGCTCCCAATTCTCCACCAACGTCCTCCTCTTTCTCTAATTATTCTCCTCTTCATTTTGCTTGGCCTTGCCCCCAAGCATGCAAGACAGAGAGTCCTAGAGGTCCAAGATTCTAGAGTGGCTGTTTGCAAGGCGGAGGAGATTACAGTAACTGCCACACTGTATATACTTCTGTGCAAAGAAAAAGGGACAGTGTTCAGAATGTCTCTCACATATAACAAGAGCTGGAGATGGCAGGATACCTGTGTGGCCCAAGGAACTAGAGCTAGCAAATTACGGGCCAAACAATTGCAACCAAAGGCTGGAAGAGGAAAGGTCTGCAACCAGCTCTGTCTCCTAGCTCTCTGGTATTTGCTGCCAACGGGCAGAGTCTATTTCGTGAGGCATCAAGCACTGAAAAGAAGACTCCTGCTGCTGGAAGTTGACAGGAAGTAACGTCCAATGCAAGATCAAGGCTTGTCCTCGAAGCAATGCCCATAATGGAAGAAAAAAAAACAAAGAGAAAGCGGAAGAGAAATGTTAAGTCGCAAGTCCAACCTGGCCCCCAGCCTAGCCCAGCCCAAGGAAGGTAGGAGTCAAGGAGAAGAAACTAAAAGAGAAGAGCCTTGGACCACAACATTCTCCACAAGGTACACTCAAGAAACTTCACCCTACTCTTGAACCAAGTTACAAAGAGAGCTTCTTAATCCCTACTTTGGCTCCTTAAAAGCTGCTATCAGTTCACTCATTAGACACATATGATTTCAGAACAACTGTAATAGTTCAAACTAGATGGCTCTTTCCTTCCTAAGGATTATTAATTAAATAAGATCTATATAGCTCTAAGTATATGATACATAAAATAGAATACTCTGTAGAATGTAAGTAACTCTTAGTTCAGTGTATTAATGAACGTCTGTAAGAAATGTTGCAATGATTTCCCTAATGGAAGAGCCTGGGGGAGGTAAATCTGTCTTCTAGGATTTCCTCCCCAGAGCTCAGAAACTCAGGTGTTGTTTTAGCTCTCCTACACTCTCTTCACCCAAGCCCGCCTTCCTGTTGGGGATCGGACCTCCCTATTGGCTCTCTCATACCTTTCAACTGCCTGCTTTGTGACATCACTCTCCTACCAAACCTACTACCACTTGGTAGAGTCTTGGGGTTTCCGTGGAGCTGTTTGGACCAGTAACCAGTGACCTCTGTACTGGACACGTGCGCCGTTCAGCTGCAGCCACTCAGACATCCTCTAGTGTTGTCTCCTCATCCCTTGTACCTGCAGTGGATGCTTCCTCTTCTCTGACCATGTCAGGTAAGAAAAGAAACTTTGGAAAGTTTTGCGTTCGATTTCTTTTGCCCCTAAATTGAGTAGGAGATTCAAAATAGCATGGAATAATGAGGGAAAGTATTGAACTACAAGTCTGGAGACCTAATTTCACTTTTGACTTTGACGTTTACTATCTGTGTGACTTTGGACAAATCACTGGCTGTCTCACAAAGCCTGTTGCTTTCCTTAACTGTTACGTTAGGATACCACATTGGGTTGATCACTCTGATCCCCTTCTTTTCCAGTATTGAGCCTTAAAGGGTACCCATGTAGAAAACGAAATCAGACACTTCTCAAGAGTGTTTCAACAGAAACGTAGAAAAGCCAGGGGACATAGAAAACTAGCAATATATACCAAGATGTTTCATCTCTAATGGTCTCCCTCCACTAGGATTTCGACTAGTTGAAAAGAGAGAATAGGGAGAGAGGATGGAGAGTACTGGGCTCTACAGGGAGGCACAGAGTCGAGCGTAAGGAAGTTTAGGATGGTTTTCATTAGCACAGGCCAACAGGCACCAAGAGATGGGAGAAAATGTAAGAATGAAGAGGGAAAGCATAGAGGAGCTCTCAAGAAAAACGGAGTTTGCAATGGAATGCTGATGGGAACCAAAGATTTTCAATTAAAGCAGAAACAGCACAGAGGGAAACCTGCTCAGAGCAGGGCAAAACCAAGTTGATGGTAGCAAACCCTTACATTAACAGACTAAGAAGGAAAGTAAGGCCAGAACAGGGGATCACCAGGAAAGGCAGCTTATCAGAAAAGTCATACTCCGTTTTCTTTCTTTTATTGCCTCTCTGAATACAGTTGGCCACTTGACAGTTTTGAATATAAACGTTTTAGAAATACGTTTTAGAAATGATGCCTCCTATAAACAAGCAACCACAGTGGTTATCTAGGGGGCTGCTTTTCAGTGTTTTATTCTTTCTAATTTTTAAACTAGGTAGACATTTCGCCAATTCAACATTTTAAGTGGTATCTTCTAAATTGAATCAGAAGGACTATTTTCCTTTGTGTGATATGTAGGTTCTAAGGCAAGGCTGCTTTTCATTTTTACAGTTATTTCCTTCCTAACACAGAGAGCACATTGATCAACAGCCATCGTTCGCTTGTAGATCTTAGCTACCGAAGAAGAAGAAGAAGAAGAAAAAGTCAAGCCCCACATCTCTAATTCCCCCCCACTTAGGGAATTCCCTGGCGGTCCAGTGCTTAGGACTCGGTGCTTTCACGGCCAGGGCCACGCGGCGCGGCCAAAGAAACAAAACAAACAAACATCCACGTTTATCGAAAACCATATTGTGGAGTCCTGTGGATTTTCTTACATTTGAAAATCTTTTTTAATGGGATTCTAGGCATGATGGTTTTTTGAGGTTTTGGGATGCCATCTTCTTGGATGCTGAAGATGATTCTAATCTAAGTTCTAGGATAAATCCAAAAACCTTCCTGATACATTTTAAGCTTCCTTTCTGCTTATTATATAAGCTATATTCATTGAAATATATATTTCTCCTAGGCTTAATACCTCTTACTTGCTGGGTAAAAATATGAAGGAGCACAATAATGAAACTCTTTTACACTTATTATTTTGCCGTCTGCTTCGTACCGGTTTTCATTGAAATACTTGTCTATGTGTGTTGTGGCTACCTATACATGCACATTTATTGCATTCTGTTGCTTGTTATGCATTTTTTACTGACATACCTTCTCTGTCTGTATGCATTGGCTAGGAATTCATTCACCTCTATCACCTCCATCGTGTTTTCTGGTTAATAGTATTCACTAAAATAGAGTGGGCAAAATTCACTTTCATAATGTTGCATGGATGGTACAGAATGCCATTTGTTAGTAAATTCATTAGGCTTCGATACTTGCCACATACCCCAGTTTTCATTAATATCTATGGATTTCTTTTTCGTTAACGTAATATGCTTGTCATGATTTTTCTTTGTCTTTCTAGAACTTATTGTATCTTCCTCCATATAAACCATACGCAATAGATCAGCTTATTCATCTATTAATTATTACTGCTATTATTATTGGTGGTGGTGTTATAACCACTTTATAGATGAGTAATCTGAAGGAATCAGATAACTTTTCCCTTTCCAAAAGCACTTAAGAAATCCACTTTCGGGTAATCATTTTGAGGTAGGATGAGAAACCAGGCTTGAAGAGGGCAAAAATGACTCTTTCAATTCACCAGTTGGACTGAGCTGTACGTCACCTCTAGGTAATAGCGTGGGAACTGCACAAGCAAAGGGAGACACTGAAGACGACAATGGTAATAGCCGTACTGTTTTCTAATGGACAAAAAAAATGCCTATATTATAAGTTCTATTTCTCCTGCTTTCTGGCAGTATCATGCTCAGAGTGGAGTCCTGGCAAGGAAGTCAGGATACTTAGGTTCTGAAACCTGGTAATGATACTAACATAATGAGAGAACTTGAACAAGTCAACCCGACCTCTCTGAGCCTCAGTTTCCTTACTCACGAAATGAGACTGAGAACATCGAAGTTCTCTAAGGGCCTCCTAGTTCTAAAATGCTTCCAGTCTAGGAAATAGCATAGAAGTCAATACGAGTGCAGGCTGAAGGGAAAGACAGGGCAGGGAGAAGGTTGCTTCCAGCCTAGAGAACAATCTCTGAACCACACCACTTGGCTCTTCTGCCCGTCTGTGCCCAAGATTGGGAGCACAGGCAGTTAATAGAGAAGAGTGGAAAACTGCTCAGTCCTTACAGCCATCATTAACTGTCTGATTTTGGGTTTCTCAGGAAGTAGTGATAGTAGAGGTGTCCTGATAGCAAGAACCTTCAGATGATGCCGTTCCTCAAACGTAGTGAGAATTTCTCAACCTCCCTGAGTTTTTCATGACCCTCTTGTTCTTACAGAAAATTTCCAACATCCATCTCTACTTGGAACTCTAAATTCTCTGCAGCATTCTCCTCCTGTGGTGAGCAATGCAACTTCCCTAACACGAAGTGTCTGCAACTTCTCCAGAGTCTCTGCCCCTGCCGTCAGTTCGGCATCGGCTACTGGTACCCCTTTCCAGACACTCATGGGTAGTGCCTACCTTTACCAACATTCTAGCACGACTATGTTATCTGGAGTTACTGACCACAGCCAGATCTCCACTTCAGCTGCTTCCTATCCAGGTGTTCTTGAGTGGGACATCACAGCAAGCACTGAAAAGAATTCTTCTTCACTCGGAGACTTTACTCTGGCACTCACTGACCGCCACACAGCTGCCTCCTCCATGTTTCTGGCAGCCCAGTATGATAAAACTTCAGACGCCAAGAACATGGTCCCTCTACATCCATCGCTTTCTGCCAGCCTTGCTCAGGGAACACCATCTCAGATTCCAAATCAGGGGCAGAGCCGCCTGCCACTTCCCTGCCAGGAAGGAAGCCAGGTATATTACTATAACCAAGGCACACTGGGGTCTTTACTGTATGGAGAACTTGGCTCCTGCCCGCAATCCTACGGCTCGGCGTCATACACAGGAAGTCGGGCCTCTGGGCAACCAGAAATGGGAATGGGACTGAAGGAGATTCAGCCCACAAATATCCGACCACCAGCTTCCACCTCTGCAGTCTGCCACCCTGTGTCTGCTCAACGCATCACGGAAACAAGTTTTCAAGGTGAGTATAACAAACGCCAGAGAAAGTTGAAGAATGAGGTCGGCATTCAAAAATGGGGTCAAATCGACAGCTGGGAAGGGGTGTAGAGGCAGGTAGAATTTAGATCCTGAGCCTTTAATAACCACTACCTTCGCTCAGTGCCCTCTGTTTTTAGACTCTATATGGGAACACCTAGGGCTTCCCTGGTGGCGCCGTGGTTAAGAATCCGCCTGCCAATGCAATGCGGGGGACACGGGTTCGAGCCCTGGTCTGCGAAGATCCCACATGCCGTGCAGCAACTAAGCGCATGTGCCACAACGACGGAGCCTGCATTCTAGAGCCCGTGAGCCTCAACTACCGAAGCCCACGTGCCTACAGCCCATGCTCCGCAACAAGAGAAGCCACCGCGATGAGAAGCCCGCACACCGCAACCAAGAGTAGCCCCCGCTAGCCGCCAACTAGAGAAAGCCCGTGCACAGCAATGAGAGACCCAGTGCAGCCAAAAAAATAAATACGTAGACTAAATAAGTTCAAACAGTAAATAAATACATAAACATAAATTACAAAAAAAAGAACACCTAATGCAGGTGGGAAGGTGGGAGGGCCACTGTAGAGGTCATCTATGCTACATGTACAAGAACCCCGAGAGCACACCAATCGGTACCACACTTTTCACTGCTGTAGCCGATCGTTCCCCCTGTACTGCCACACTGTAGCACTCCCTTCCCTCATCTACTGCTATAGTCTCTTTGGAAGGTGTTTCAGAACTCTTGTTATGAGAGTGCCAGTTGAACTGTCCTCACTTCCTTCATTTATACCAGGATTGAAGACCTTGTGGTCCGAGATCCTGTCCAGAGAGCAAGCAGGCTAAGACTCTGTCTTTGCTGATGTATTTCATCAGCAAGGGCTCTACCCCCTCTCCTAGTTCATGGTGTGACGTGTTCTTGGCCTCTCGGGAAAGTGGGGAGAATGGAAAGGACCCTATATGAGAATGCTAGGCTCTGTAAAACATTTCAGGTTTTTAAAAATAAGACTCATTTTGTATTGGACTTATAACAGTCCTATGAAATACAAAGCGAGCCGAGAATCAGCGACAGGAAAGGCTCACCAGTAAGAATTACAACAGTCACCGCTTACCTCGTAGCATAGGGCACTGTCCATGATCCTTAAGAAGAGTTAGTAGAAATGCCTTGCCCATCTTGCCCCTGAACCCCTTGAAAGGTACACGACTGCTGTGTTGGTGTTTAGGGGGAGCATCTCACTTACCAGGGACTGACTTCTCCCTTGATCCCTTTGTAGGGATGGAGACCTCCCCCCTGGTGATGAAAAATTCCCTGGGATTGCAACCTCCAAGCCAGACGTTTTGTGTGACACAAAGTCAAGAACTCCCCAAGTCCTGCAGTAGCAGAAACAGCCACATACTTGAGAGTAACCCACCATCTGAACTTGGGGACATTTCAGTGACAGCTCCAGTCCAGAGTGCCAGGCGTCTCCTGGCCCTGCCTCCAGCTCCAAGCCAGGGACAAATAGAGAGTAAGCACGTGGATGATATCAAAACCAAGCTTTCAAAGCCTCTGGATGCCTACCAGATCCCAACAGAGAACCAAGATCCTCCACTACTCCCTTTAGGAATCCCTGATATTCACCAGCCGCTGGCCTGCACCGATCCCCTCAGCCAAGAGGAGCAGCCTGGTTCTGAAAATGCTGATCTGGGAGAGAACAGCCGGAGTCGTCAGGACCTAGGGACACTTGAAAATGGGACTGAACCTAGCAGTGGTCTTGCAGACATTACTACACTGGCGGAGGATATTCACCTTCCCCAGCTCTTTAATCCTTTGAAAGAGCTTGATCAATCCCAAGGTCCCAACGTGATCAAAGCTAAAGACACCAGAGCCATTAAGGTGAATCAGGTGCAGGAAAAGCCAAGTGTCATAAAGGTTCCCTCTGATCAACCCAGGAAGAACAAACAGAAAGCCTCTGAGCCTATCAGTGGCGCTCCCAAGGCCAAAATCCAGCCAAAGAATCCAGAGTGCCTGTTAGGGGGAGAAGTGGTTACCTGCCACGCTGCAGTCAGTGACAGGGCTCCTGTGAACACGGCCAAGCACTCTCAAGGCAAACCTCAGAAAGCTGCATCCAGAAAGATCAGCAAAACTAAGAGCCACGGGCAGGAAAAGACCAAAAGGACCAGAGGGAGAAACAAGGCTGAAGAGAACAAGCAGTCAGGGAACAAAGTCAAGGCAGAAGAGAAGCCAGCAATCCCCCACACGAAGCGAAAGGAACACCAAACTGAGCTTCTCCAACAGAGCTTTCAAAAGCCTCGAACCTCCCTTGGCGTGCGCATGCTGGAGTCTGTGAAGGTTCTTCATGCGCTGGGGAAGAAGAATGAGACGAAAACTGGGCTCTCTTCCTGTCGGCTCTTGGGAAAGTCAAGCAACCCCAAAGACCCCCAGCCACCCCCAGCTATCCAGCCATGGCGGCATACCCCACGTGAGGGGAAGGGTCCTGAGAAAACGCAAGTCCAAGCCCAGAAACCAGACAGCAGTGCTGAAACAGAGTGTCCATCTCCAGCCCAGTATGAGCGGCCTCCTCCTGGGAAGGTCAAGTTGATACCTCTGCCTTTTTCTGCCTGGGACAAGCCTCAAGCTCGACCCGCTCCTCGGAGGCCACAGTCTCTGGCCTCACATCGGCCTGCTGGGGCTTACCGTGCCCAGCCTGGTTCTACTGACTCAGCTCAACCTGCTGCAGTCAATTCATCCCAGCCAGCTCCTGCCTCTTTGCCAGGCCCCGCCAAACCAGCTCAGCCAACTGTGACCAACCCAACCCAACCGGCTTGGACCAACCACACCCAGCCTCGTGTCCCTCAGTCTGCTGCTCCTAGGCCTGCACCCTCCAAAACTTCATCTGGCGCTCCTCTCCAGCGGGAGCCTGTTCCCCCTGCTGTGAATAAGCGCCAGGCCCCACCCAAGCTCCAAACCCAATTTCTACTCCAAGACTTCAGCAAGCAACGAGTTCCATGGAGGGAACCCAACGTGCCTGAGCCAGTCATGTCAAAGCCCATCGAACAAGAGCAGAGGCCAGAGCGAGAGGCCATGAAGAGGCGGGCTCAACAACAACGGGAGAATGCTGCCAGATACACCTCTTCGGGCAAGCTGCAATTTTTCACCGAGAGGGAAAACGAAATGGAAATTGCCGACTACTACGGATACGTCAAGTGAGAGCTGCTAGGATTCTTGGTGCCACCTTGGCTACCAGCTGTTCTTCCATACACAGGTAAGACAGGTATAGAACTGAATAAGTAAATGGAATACAATTAAATAGACGAGTAACAAACCTTTCGAATTTTCAGATGCTGCTAACTGGGGCGTGAGAAAGGAAGGACTGAAAGTTGGATGGGAGAATGAAAGAAAGGGGTAAAAACTGAGCAAAGAGGAAGGAACTTGGCCCAGGGCTAGGAAGGCCAAAAGAGACGTATGGATTTAGGAAAGGAAGCAGGAGTGAGGATGAAATGGCAGAAGTAAAAAGCAGGGTCAGAGGTCTGGGTTGAAAGAACACAATTGGAGTAGAGTTGAAGGTGACAGAAGAGGAGTCTAGGTTTACTAGGAGAAATAGAAAAAGTCTCTCGGGGACGCTGGCCTTAAGTCTCACAACCACCAGATAGGTATTTCAGAAAACAAGAGGTTCAGGACACATCTCTGAAAGGTCTGAGTCGCCTTATTCAGGTGGGACTGTAGTGGGGGAATAGGGAAATCTACCAGAGAAGTGGCTAGGGCTCAGAGTTATCCTAGGGGCAGCTGACGACAGGGGCAGAGCCAAGGGAACTGCTGGATCAGGAGGCCCACGAACAAATCAGGGGCATAGCCGCCTGTCACTTCCCTGCCAGGAAGGAAGCCAGGTATATTACTATAACCAAGGCACACTGGGGTCTTTACTGTATGGAGAACTTGGCTCCTGCCCGCAATCCTACGGCTCGGCGTCACACACAGGAAGTCGGGCCTCTGGGCAACCAGAAATGGGAATGGGACTGAAGGAGATTCAGCCCACAAATATCCGACCACCAGCTTCCACCTCTGCAATCTGCCACCCTGTGTCTGCTCAACGCATCACAGAAACAAGTTTTCAAGGTGAGTATACAGACGGCAGAGAAAAGTTGAACAATGAGGTCAGCATTGAAAAATGGGGTCAAATCGACAGCTGGGAAGGGGTGTAGAGACAGGTAGAATTTAGATCCTGAGCCTTTAATAACCACTACCTTCTCTCAGTGCTCTCTGTTTTTAGACTCTATATGAGAACACCTAGGGCTTCCCTGGTGGCGCCTGCCAATGCAGGGGACACGGGTTCGAGCCCTGGTCTGCGAAGATCCCACATGCCGTGCAGCAACTAAGCGCATGTGCCACAACGACGGAGCCTGCATTCTAGAGCCCGTGAGCCTCAACTACCGAAGCCCACGTGCCTACAGCCCATGCTCCGCAACAAGAGAAGCCACCGCGATGAGATGCCCGCACACCGCAAGCAAGAGTAGCCCCCGCTAGCCGCCAACTAGAGAAAGCCCGTGCACAGCAATGAGAGACCCAGTGCAGCCAAAAAAATAAATACGTAGAATAAATAAGTTCAAACAGTAAATAAATACATAAACATAAATTACAAAAAAAAAGAACACCTAATGCAGGTGGGAAGGTGGGAGGGCCACTGTAGAGGTCATCTATGCTACATGTACAAGAACCCCGAGAGCACACCAATCGGTACCACACTTTTCACTGCTGTAGCCGATCATTCCCCCGGTACTGCCACACTGTAGCACTCCCTTCCCTCATCTACTGCTATAGTCTCTTTGGAAGGTGTTTCAGAACTCTTGTTATGAGAGTGCCAGTTGAACTGTCCTCACTTCCTTCATTTACACCAGGAGTGAAGACCTTGTGGTCCGAGATCCTGTCCAGAGAGCAAGCAGGCTAAGACTCTGTCTTTGTTGATGTATTTCATCAGAAAGGGCTCTACCCCCTCTCCTAGTTCATGGTGTGAAGTGTTCTTGGCCTCTCGGGAAAGTGGGGAGAATGGAAAGGACCCTATATGAGAATGCTAGGCTCTGTAAAACATTTCAGGTTTTTAAAAATAAGACTCATTTTGTATTGGACTGACAACAGTCCTATGAAATACAAAGAAAGCCGAGAATCAGTGACAGGAAAGGATCACCAGTAAGAACTACAACAGTCACCGCTTACCTCGTAGCACAGGGCGCTGTCCGTGATCCTTAAGAAGAGTTAGTAGAAATGCCTTGCCCATCTTGCCCCTGAACCCCTTGAAAGGTACACGACTGCTGTGTTGGTGTTTAGGGGGAGCATCTCACTTACCAGGGACTGACTTCTCCCTTGATTCCTCTGTAGTGATGGAGACTTCCCCGCTGATGAAAAATTCCCTGGGATTGCAACCTCCAAGCCAGACAGCTTTCCTATGGAATGACAGAGAACTTGTCAAGGTGAAACACCAGTCTGCGGGAGAAAGGGAAGAAGAGAATGATGGAAATCGTTTCTGGGAAACTATTTTTACATTATGTGTTGTTTGTTCCCGGTAAATAAACTGAAATCTTCTTAACAGTAAAACAAAATCGAAACCACTAAAGCCAATAATACAGGAGTATAACGTTCGAAAAAAATTTCTTTGGCTGCGCAGCATGTGGGATCTTAGCTCCCCAACCAGGGATTGAACCCACGCCTGCTGCATTGCAAGCGCAGAGTCTTCACCACGGGACCACCGGGGAAGTCCCAGGACTATCACTTTTAAAGGAGAAGGTACAAACCCCTCGGTTCTATGAACTGGAGATTTTTAGTAAGAAGTCAATATATTTGTTGTTAGGCACATTTTATGTTAGGCTGTCTCCCTGCACAGGATGCAGGCGCCTTGAGAATGGAAGTCATATCCCTCTATAGTACGTCCCTCTTCTTTCTGCTTTGCAGTTTGCTGCTCCACTTGTTCAACCCCACCTAGTAATAACCTATACTTCCCTTGTTCCTGTTTTCCCATCTGGAAAACAGACAAAAGGCCACCAAACAACGCAAAGGTCTCAACAAATAAGGGATATCCAAAACCAGAGATGGCCAGAACTTCTGTACCCCTGATGAAATAGTCCTCATACAAAACCTGATAATCAAATTCCTTAATGCTAGGAATCACAGTGAAAAATAGTATCTGAACTGACTTCTGTCAGATGAGTGAGAACTAAGGTTAATTCAGTGTATCTGAAGCATAGAAAGTGAGGGCAAAAGTGGCACAAGATGGGACTAGAGAAGCAGAGAGGATTCTAGACCACGCAGAGTCTTAAAGGCCAACAGTGTGTTTTCTATTCTCAAAACAATGTTTGTGAGCGATGTTTATGAGCACCGTTCCAACTTGCTTTGAAGGTTTCTTGTGTGAAGAGTGGATTGGAAGGAAACAAGATATATATGGACACTAGTTAGGACCTAATCGCAACAGACAGGCAAGTTCAGTATTAGGAAGTTGAGGAAGAGCTGGCTGACAGACTCCAAAGAAATTCAGGAGATGAACTGAAGCGGGCTTAATGGGGTAGGAGATGGAGGAAAGGAAGGTCTTAGGGAATTCAAGGGTTTACTGCACACATGAGCAAAGTCTCAAAATTAATCATTTGAACGTACAGAGGCGGATCTCCCAAATGACACCGGTTAGGAAGCAACGGTACGCCCTTTAGAATTCCTAGAGACAACACAAATCAACTGTTTCGATGGAAAATTCGGCGGGACTCTTGACTTCCATGGGAATACAGAGAAAAGAGACACTGATCTGGCTTGCAGGTATATTTAGGAAGTTGTTAGCCGGACATCACCTACTAGTATCATGTAAGTAGGCCGTCCGAAGTAGGAAGCTTAGGGGAAAAACCTGGAGGAAAACTTAAAAGCTGAAGCCACACCTCCACACTACACCACCTTTCACAATTTCTTCTCAGATAAGCATCATCCCCATCAGTGAAGAAACTCGTACCTCATAATAGGAAAAACAGGCCTAAAGATTCAATGTGTGTCTTGGGGGGTCCCATCTATGCGATATCTTCCTGGGACCAGAAAAGGCCCCAGGAAGATCAATCTCTGCACCCCTGAAAGCTTACCACCAAGGAAAATGACTAGGTCCATAGATTTCCTCCCTCAAACCAGCTTACCTCACACATAGATCATTAGCAACTCCGCCCTTACTCACATTATCACAGTCACAAGAGTGGTTAGGGAGAAAAGCACTGACCAGGGGAACTAAAACAGAGGCAATCCAGGCCAAGCTGGGCTGGTGGCAGATATCTGCTCCTTACGCTCGGGTGCATAATGCGACTCACCACAGTGCCTTTTTCATAGACCCTTTTGAACGTTTCTCCACAGAATCCAACAGCTCAAGTTAGCTCATGACGCTTCAAGGTCAACAGTCGTCAAGAGAAAAACATGCAATATGTCTTACAATGTTGGATTCCTTACAAACAGGACAAGGAGATAACCATGTAGACAAAACCAGAGCATTTGAAAACATCTGTATTCTACAAACACACCAGTGAATGCTATAAATAAGGTACTATGACATAAAACAAAATGAAAACTAGATGTGAGACTGTTCTCTTCAGTGTACAGACTTCATGGCAGTTGCTGCACACTATCTAGCTACTTAGATCTTTAACTCTCTGTTCTGTTAATACCAAATGAGGCCCAAGTGTGTCAACCTGTTTCCCACAGAAACCAAAAAGTCTACATGCATCTCTTTTCTCCTGTGCCCTTTTCACCTTACCTGCTCCCAATTCTCCACCAACGTCCTCCTCTTTCTCTAATTATTCTCCTCTTCATTTTGCTTGGCCTTGCCCCCAAGCATGCAAGACAGAGAGTCCTAGAGGTCCAAGATTCTAGAGTGGCTGTTTGCAAGGCGGAGGAGATTACAGTAACTGCCACACTGTATATACTTCTGTGCAAAGAAAAAGGGACAGTGTTCAGAATGTCTCTCACATATAACAAGAGCTGGAGATGGCAGGATACCTGTGTGGCCCAAGGAACTAGAGCTAGCAAATTACGGGCCAAACAATTGCAACCAAAGGCTGGAAGAGGAAAGGTCTGCAACCAGCTCTGTCTCCTAGCTCTCTGGTATTTGCTGCCAACGGGCAGAGTCTATTTCGTGAGGCATCAAGCACTGAAAAGAAGACTCCTGCTGCTGGAAGTTGACAGGAAGTAACGTCCAATGCAAGATCAAGGCTTGTCCTCGAAGCAATGCCCATAATGGAAGAAAAAAAACAAAGAGAAAGCGGAAGAGAAATGTTAAGTCGCAAGTCCAACCTGGCCCCCAGCCTAGCCCAGCCCAAGGAAGGTAGGAGTCAAGGAGAAGAAACTAAAAGAGAAGAGCCTTGGACCACAACATTCTCCACAAGGTACACTCAAGAAACTTCACCCTACTCTTGAACCAAGTTACAAAGAGAGCTTCTTAATCCCTACTTTGGCTCCTTAAAAGCTGCTATCAGTTCACTCATTAGACACATATGATTTCAGAACAACTGTAATAGTTCAAACTAGATGGCTCTTTCCTTCCTAAGGATTATTAATTAAATAAGATCTATATAGCTCTAAGTATATGATACATAAAATAGAATACTCTGTAGAATGTAAGTAACTCTTAGTTCAGTGTATTAATGAACGTCTGTAAGAAATGTTGCAATGATTTCCCTAATGGAAGAGCCTGGGGGAGGTAAATCTGTCTTCTAGGATTTCCTCCCCAGAGCTCAGAAACTCAGGTGTTGTTTTAGCTCTCCTACACTCTCTTCACCCAAGCCCGCCTTCCTGTTGGGGATCGGACCTCCCTATTGGCTCTCTCATACCTTTCAACTGCCTGCTTTGTGACATCACTCTCCTACCAAACCTACTACCACTTGGTAGAGTCTTGGGGTTTCCGTGGAGCTGTTTGGACCAGTAACCAGTGACCTCTGTACTGGACACGTGCGCCGTTCAGCTGCAGCCACTCAGACATCCTCTAGTGTTGTCTCCTCATCCCTTGTACCTGCAGTGGATGCTTCCTCTTCTCTGACCATGTCAGGTAAGAAAAGAAACTTTGGAAAGTTTTGCGTTCGATTTCTTTTGCCCCTAAATTGAGTAGGAGATTCAAAATAGCATGGAATAATGAGGGAAAGTATTGAACTACAAGTCTGGAGACCTAATTTCACTTTTGACTTTGACGTTTACTATCTGTGTGACTTTGGACAAATCACTGGCTGTCTCACAAAGCCTGTTGCTTTCCTTAACTGTTACGTTAGGATACCACATTGGGTTGATCACTCTGATCCCCTTCTTTTCCAGTATTGAGCCTTAAAGGGTACCCATGTAGAAAACGAAATCAGACACTTCTCAAGAGTGTTTCAACAGAAACATAGAAAAGCCAGGGGACATAGAAAACTAGCAATATATACCAAGATGTTTCATCTCTAATGGTCTCCCTCCACTAGGATTTCGACTAGTTGAAAAGAGAGAATAGGGAGAGAGGATGGAGAGTACTGGGCTCTACAGGGAGGCACAGAGTCGAGCGTAAGGAAGTTTAGGATGGTTTTCATTAGCACAGGCCAACAGGCACCAAGAGATGGGAGAAAATGTAAGAATGAAGAGGGAAAGCATAGAGGAGCTCTCAAGAAAAACGGAGTTTGCAATGGAATGCTGATGGGAACCAAAGATTTTCAATTAAAGCAGAAACAGCACAGAGGGAAACCTGCTCAGAGCAGGGCAAAACCAAGTTGATGGTAGCAAACCCTTACATTAACAGACGAAGAAGGAAAGTAAGGCCAGAACAGGGGATCACCAGGAAAGGCAGCTTATCAGAAAAGTCATACTCCGTTTTCTTTCTTTTATTGCCTCTCTGAATACAGTTGGCCACTTGACAGTTTTGAATACAAACGTTTTAGAAACACGTTTTAGAAATGATGCCTCCTATAAACAAGCAACCACAGTGGTTATCTAGGGGGCTGCTTTTCAGTGTTTTATTCTTTCTAATTTTTAAACTAGGTAGACATTTCGCCAATTCAACATTTTAAGTGATATCTTCTAAATTGAATCAGAAGGACTATTTTCCTTTGTGTGATATGTAGGTTCTAAGGCAAGGCTGCTTTTCATTTTTACAGTTATTTCCTTCCTAACACAGAGAGCACATTGATCAACAGCCATCGTTCGCTTGTAGATCTTAGCTACCGAAGAAGAAGAAGAAGAAGAAAAAGTCAAGCCCCACATCTCTAATTCCCCCCCACTTAGGGAATTCCCTGGCGGTCCAGTGCTTAGGACTCGGTGCTTTCACGGCCAGGGCCACGCGGCGCGGCCAAAGAAACAAAACAAACAAACATCCACGTTTATCGAAAACCATATTGTGGAGTCCTGTGGATTTTCTTACATTTGAAAATCTTTTTTAATGGGATTCTAGGCATGATGGTTTTTTGAGGTTTTGGGATGCCATCTTCTTGGATGCTGAAGATGATTCTAATCTAAGTTCTAGGATAAATCCAAAAACCTTCCTGATACATTTTAAGCTTCCTTTCTGCTTATTATATAAGCTATATTCATTGAAATATATATTTCTCCTAGGCTTAATACCTCTTACTTGCTGGGTAAAAATATGAAGGAGCACAATAATGAAACTCTTTTACACTTATTATTTTGCCGTCTGCTTCGCACCGGTTTTCATTGAAATACTTGTCTATGTGTGTTGTGGCTACCTATACATGCACATTTATTGCATTCTGTTGCTTGTTATGCATTTTTTACTGACATACCTTCTCTGTCTGTATGCATTGGCTAGGAATTCATTCACCTCTATCACCTCCATCGTGTTTTCTGGTTAATAGTATTCACTAAAATAGAGTGGGCAAAATTCACTTTCATAATGTTGCATGGATGGTACAGAATGCCATTTGTTAGTAAGTTCATTAGGCTTCGATACTTGCCACATACCCCAGTTTTCATTAATATCTATGGATTTCTTTTTCGTTAACGTAATATGCTTGTCATGATTTTTCTTTGTCTTTCTAGAACTTATTGTATCTTCCTCCATATAAACCATACGCAATAGATCAGCTTATTCATCTATTAATTATTACTGCTATTATTATTGGTGGTGGTGTTATAACCACTTTATAGATGAGTAATCTGAAGGAATCAGATAACTTTTCCCTTTCCAAAAGCACTTAAGAAATCCACTTTCGGGTAATCATTTTGAGGTAGGATGAGAAACCAGGCTTGAAGAGGGCAAAAATGACTCTTTCAATTCACCAGTTGGACTGAGCTGTACGTCACCTCTAGGTAATAGCGTGGGAACTGCACAAGCAAAGGGAGACACTGAAGACGACAATGGTAATAGCCGTACTGTTTTCTAATGGACAAAAAAAATGCCTATATTATAAGTTCTATTTCTCCTGCTTTCTGGCAGTATCATGCTCAGAGTGGAGTCCTGGCAAGGAAGTCAGGATACTTAGGTTCTGAAACCTGGTAATGATACTAACATAATGAGAGAACTTGAGCAAGTCAACCCGACCTCTCTGAGCCTCAGTTTCCTTACTCACGAAATGAGACTGAGAACATCGAAGTTCTCTAAGGGCCTCCTAGTTCTAAAATGCTTCCAGTCTAGGAAATAGCATAGAAGTCAATACGAGTGCAGGCTGAAGGGAAAGACAGGGCAGGGAGAAGGTTGCTTCCAGCCTAGAGAACAATCTCTGAACCACACCACTTGGCTCTTCTGCCCATCTGTGCCCAAGATTGGGAGCACAGGCAGTTAATAGAGAAGAGTGGAAAACTGCTCAGTCCTTACAGCCATCATTAACTGTCTGATTTTGGGTTTCTCAGGAAGTAGTGATAGTAGAGGTGTCCTGATAGCAAGAACCTTCAGATGATGCCGTTCCTCAAACGTAGTGAGAATTTCTCAACCTCCCTGAGTTTGTCATGACCCTCTTGTTCTTACAGAAAATTTCCAACATCCATCTCTACTTGGAACTCTAAATTCTCTGCAGCATTCTCCTCCTGTGGTGAGCAATGCAACTTCCCTAACACGAAGTGTCTGCAACTTCTCCAGAGTCTCTGCCCCTGCCGTCAGTTCGGCATCGGCTACTGGTACCCCTTTCCAGACACTCATGGGTAGTGCCTACCTTTACCAACATTCTAGCACGACTATGTTATCTGGAGTTACTGACCACAGCCAGATCTCCACTTCAGCTGCTTCCTATCCAGGTGTTCTTGAGTGGGACATCACAGCAAGCACTGAAAAGAATTCTTCTTCACTCGGAGACTTTACTCTGGCACTCACTGACCGCCACACAGCTGCCTCCTCCATGTTTCTGGCAGCCCAGTATGATAAAACTTCAGACGCCAAGAACATGGTCCCTCTACATCCATCGCTTTCTGCCAGCCTTGCTCAGGGAACACCATCTCAGATTCCAAATCAGGGGCAGAGCCGCCTGCCACTTCCCTGCCAGGAAGGAAGCCAGGTATATTACTATAACCAAGGCACACTGGGGTCTTTACTGTATGGAGAACTTGGCTCCTGCCCGCAATCCTACGGCTCGGCGTCATACACAGGAAGTCGGGCCTCTGGGCAACCAGAAATGGGAATGGGACTGAAGGAGATTCAGCCCACAAATATCCGACCAGCAGCTTCCACCTCTGCAGTCTGCCACCCTGTGCCTGCTCAACGCATCACAGAAACAAGTTTTCAAGGTGAGTATAACAAACGCCAGAGAAAGTTGAAGAATGAGGTCGGCATTCAAAAATGGGGTCAAATCGACAGCTGGGAAGGGGTGTAGAGGCAGGTAGAATTTAGATCCTGAGCCTTTAATAACCACTACCTTCGCTCAGTGCCCTCTGTTTTTAGACTCTATATGAGAACACCTAGGGCTTCCCTGGTGGCGCCTGCCAATGCAATGCGGGGGACACGGGTTCGAGCCCTGGTCTGCGAAGATCCCACATGCCGTGCAGCAACTAAGCGCATGTGCCACAACGACGGAGCCTGCATTCTAGAGCCCGTGAGCCTCAACTACCGAAGCCCACGTGCCTACAGCCCATGCTCCGCAACAAGAGAAGCCACCGCGATGAGAAGCCCGCACACCGCAACCAAGAGTAGCCCCCGCTAGCCGCCAACTAGAGAAAGCCCGTGCACTGCAATGAGAGACCCAGTGCAGCCAAAAAAATAAATACGTAGAATAAATAAGTTCAAACAGTAAATAAATACATAAACATAAATTACAAAAAAAAGAACACCTAATGCAGGTGGGAAGGTGGGAGGGCCACTGTAGAGGTCATCTATGCTACATGTACAAGAACCCCGAGAGCACACCAATCGGTACCACACTTTTCACTGCTGTAGCCGATCGTTCCCCCTGTACTGCCACACTGTAGCACTCCCTTCCCTCATCTACTGCTATAGTCTCTTTGGAAGGTGTTTCAGAACTCTTGTTATGAGAGTGCCAGTTGAACTGTCCTCACTTCCTTCATTTATACCAGGATTGAAGACCTTGTGGTCCGAGATCCTGTCCAGAGAGCAAGCAGGCTAAGACTCTGTCTTTGTTGATGTATTTCATCAGAAAGGGCTCTACCCCCTCTCCTAGTTCATGGTGTGACGTGTTCTTGGCCTCTCGGGAGAGTGGGGAGAATGGAAAGGACCCTATATGAGAATATGCTAGGCTCTGTAAAACATTTCAGGTTTTTAAAAATAAGACTCATTTTGTATTGGACTTATAACAGTCCTATGAAATACAAAGCGAGCCGAGAATCAGCGACAGGAAAGGCTCACCAGTAAGAATTACAACAGTCACCGCTTACCTCATAGCATAGGGCACTGTCCATGATCCTTAAGAAGAGTTAGTAGAAATGCCTTGCCCATCTTGCCCCTGAACCCCTTGAAAGGTACACGACTGCTGTGTTGGTGTTTAGGGGGAGCATCTCACTTACCAGGGACTGACTTCTCCCTTGATCCCTTTGTAGGGATGGAGACCTCCCCCCTGGTGATGAAAAATTCCCTGGGATTGCAACCTCCAAGCCAGACGTTTTGTGTGACACAAAGTCAAGAACTCCCCAAGTCCTGCAGTAGCAGAAACAGCCACATACTTGAGAGTAACCCACCATCTGAACTTGGGGACATTTCAGTGACAGCTCCAGTCCAGAGTGCCAGGCGTCTCCTGGCCCTGCCTCCAGCTCCAAGCCAGGGACAAATAGAGAGTAAGCACGTGGATGATATCAAAACCAAGCTTTCAAAGCCTCTGGATGCCTACCAGATCCCAACAGAGAACCAAGATCCTCCACTACTCCCTTTAGGAATCCCTGATATTCACCAGCCGCTGGCCTGCACCGATCCCCTCAGCCAAGAGGAGCAGCCTGGTTCTGAAAATGCTGATCTGGGAGAGAACAGCCGGAGTCGTCAGGACCTAGGGACACTTGAAAATGGGATTGAACCTAGCAGTGGTCTTGCAGACATTACTACACTGGCGGAGGATATTCACCTTCCCCAGCTCTTTAATCCTTTGAAAGAGCTTGATCAATCCCAAGGTCCCAACGTGATCAAAGCTAAAGACACCAGAGCCATTAAGGTGAATCAGGTGCAGGAAAAGCCAAGTGTCATAAAGGTTCCCTCTGATCAACCCAGGAAGAACAAACAGAAAGCCTCTGAGCCTATCAGTGGCGCTCCCAAGGCCAAAATCCAGCCAAAGAATCCAGAGTGCCTGTTAGGGGGAGAAGTGGTTACCTGCCACGCTGCAGTCAGTGACAGGGCTCCTGTGAACACGGCCAAGCACTCTCAAGGCAAACCTCAGAAAGCTGCATCCAGAAAGATCAGCAAAACTAAGAGCCACGGGCAGGAAAAGACCAAAAGGACCAGAGGGAGAAACAAGGCTGAAGAGAACAAGCAGTCAGGGAACAAAGTCAAGGCAGAAGAGAAGCCAGCAATCCCCCACACGAAGCGAAAGGAACACCAAACTGAGCTTCTCCAACAGAGCTTTCAAAAGCCTCGAACCTCCCTTGGCGTGCGCATGCTGGAGTCTGTGAAGGTTCTTCATGCGCTGGGGAAGAAGAATGAGACGAAAACTGGGCTCTCTTCCTGTCGGCTCTTGGGAAAGTCAAGCAACCCCAAAGACCCCCAGCCACCCCCAGCTATCCAGCCATGGCGGCATACCCCACGTGAGGGGAAGGGTCCTGAGAAAACGCAAGTCCAAGCCCAGAAACCAGACAGCAGTGCTGAAACAGAGTGTCCATCTCCAGCCCAGTATGAGCGGCCTCCTCCTGGGAAGGTCAAGTTGATACCTCTGCCTTTTTCTGCCTGGGACAAGCCTCAAGCTCGACCCGCTCCTCGGAGGCCACAGTCTCTGGCCTCACATCGGCCTGCTGGGGCTTACCGTGCCCAGCCTGGTTCTACTGACTCAGCTCAACCTGCTGCAGTCAATTCATCCCAGCCAGCTCCTGCCTCTTTGCCAGGCCCCGCCAAACCAGCTCAGCCAACTGTGACCAACCCAACCCAACCGGCTTGGACCAACCACACCCAGCCTCGTGTCCCTCAGTCTGCTGCTCCTAGGCCTGCACCCTCCAAAACTTCATCTGGCCCTCCTCTCCAGCGGGAGCCTGTTCCCCCTGCTGTGAATAAGCGCCAGGCCCCACCCAAGCTCCAAACCCAATTTCTACTCCAAGACTTCAGCAAGCAACGAGTTCCATGGAGGGAACCCAACGTGCCTGAGCCAGTCATGTCAAAGCCCATCGAACAAGAGCAGAGGCCAGAGCGAGAGGCCATGAAGAGGCGGGCTCAACAACAACGGGAGAATGCTGCCAGATACACCTCTTCGGGCAAGCTGCAATTTTTCACCGAGAGGGAAAACGAAATGGAAATTGCCGACTACTACGGATACGTCAAGTGAGAGCTGCTAGGATTCTTGGTGCCACCTTGGCTACCAGCTGTTCTTCCATACACAGGTAAGACAGGTATAGAACTGAATAAGTAAATGGAATACAATTAAATAGACGAGTAACAAACCTTTCGAATTTTCAGATGCTGCTAACTGGGGCGTGAGAAAGGAAGGACTGAAAGTTGGATGGGAGAATGAAGGAAAGGGGTAAAAACTGAGCAAAGAGGAAGGAACTTGGCCCAGGGCTAGGAAGGCCAAAAGAGACGTATGGATTTAGGAAAGGAAGCAGGAGTGAGGATGAAATGGCAGAAGTAAAAAGCAGGGTCAGAGGTCTGGGTTGAAAGAACACAATTGGAGTAGAGTTGAAGGTGACAGAAGAGGAGTCTAGGTTTACTAGGAGAAATAGAAAAAGTCTCTCGGGGATGCTGGCCTTAAGTCTCACAACCACCAGATAGGTATTTCAGAAAACAAGAGGTTCAGGACACATCTCTGAAAGGTCTGAGTTGCCTTATTCAGGTGTGACTGTAGTGGGGGAATAGGGAAATCTACCAGAGAAGTGGCTAGGGCTCAGAGTTATCCTAGGGGCAGCTGACGACAGGGGCAGAGCCAAGGGAACTGCTGGATCAGGAGGCCCACGAACAAATCAGGGGCAGAGCCGCCTGTCACTTCCCTGCCAGGAAGGAAGCCAGGTATATTACTATAACCAAGGCACACTGGGGTCTTTACTGTATGGAGAACTTGGCTCCTGCCCGCAATCCTACGGCTCGGCGTCACACACAGGAAGTCGGGCCTCTGGGCAACCAGAAATGGGAACGGGACTGAAGGAGATTCAGCCCACAAATATCCGACCACCAGCTTCCACCTCTGCAGTCTGCCACCCTGTGTCTGCTCAACGCATCACAGAAACAAGTTTTCAAGGTGAGTATACAGACGGCAGAGAAAAGTTGAACAATGAGGTCAGCATTCAAAAATGGGGTCAAATCGACAGCTGGGAAGGGGTGTAGAGACAGGTAGAATTTAGATCCTGAGCCTTTAATAACCACTACCTTCTCTCAGTGCTCTCTGTTTTTAGACTCTATATGAGAACACCTAGGGCTTCCCTGGTGGCGCCTGCCAATGCAGGGGACACGGGTTCGAGCCCTGGTCTGCGAAGATCCCACATGCCGTGCAGCAACTAAGCGCATGTGCCACAACGACGGAGCCTGCATTCTAGAGCCCGTGAGCCTCAACTACCGAAGCCCACGTGCCTACAGCCCATGCTCCGCAACAAGAGAAGCCACCGCGATGAGATGCCCGCACACCGCAACCAAGAGTAGCCCCCGCTAGCCGCCAACTAGAGAAAGCCCGTGCACAGCAATGAGAGACCCAGTGCAGCCAAAAAAATAAATACGTAGAATAAATAAGTTCAAACAGTAAATAAATACATAAACATAACTTACAAAAAAAAAGAACACCTAATGCAGGTGGGAAGGTGGGAGGGCCACTGTAGAGGTCATCTATGCTACATGTACAAGAACCCCGAGAGCACACCAATCGGTACCACACTTTTCACTGCTGTAGCCGATCGTTCCCCCCTGTACTGCCACACTGTAGCACTCCCTTCCCTCATCTACTGCTATAGTCTCTTTGGAAGGTTATTTCAGAACTCTTGTTATGAGAGTGCCAGTTGAACTGTCCTCACTTCCTTCATTTATACCAGGATTGAAGACCTTGTGGTCCGAGATCCTGTCCAGAGAGCAAGCAGGCTAAGGCTCTGTCTTTGTTGATGTATTTCATCAGAAAGGGCTCTACCCCCTCTCCTAGTTCATGGTGTGAAGTGTTCTTGGCCTCTCGGGAAAGTGGGGAGAATGGAAAGGACCCTATATGAGAATGCTAGGCTCTGTAAAACATTTCAGGTTTTTAAAAATAAGACTCATTTTGTATTGGACTTACAACAGTCCTATGAAATACAAAGAAAGCCGAGAATCAGTGACAGGAAAGGATCACCAGTAAGAACTACAACAGTCACTGCTTACCTCGTAGCATAGGGCACTGTCCGTGGTCCTTAAGAAGAGTTAGTAGAAATGCCTTTGCCCATCTTGCCCCTGAACCCCTTGAAAGGTACACGACTGCTGTGTTGGTGTTTAGGGGGAGCATCTCACTTACCAGGGACTGACTTCTCCCTTGATTCCTCTGTAGTGATGGAGACTTCCCCGCTGATGAAAAATTCCCTGGGATTGCAACCTCCAAGCCAGACAGCTTTCCTATGGAATGACAGAGAACTTGTCAAGGTGAAACACCAGTCTGCGGGAGAAAGGGAAGAAGAGAATGATGGAAATCGTTTCTGGGAAACTATTTTTACATTATGTGTTGTTTGTTCCCGGTAAATAAACTGAAATCTTCTTAACAGTAAAACAAAATCGAAACCACTAAAGCCAATAATACAGGAGTATAACGTTCGAAAAAAATTTCTTTGGCTGCGCAGCATGTGGGATCTTAGCTCCCCAACCAGGGACTGAACCCACGCCTGCTGCATTGGAAGCGCAGAGTCTTCACCACGGGACCACCGGGGAAGTCCCAGGACTACCACTTTTAAAGGAGAAGGTACAAACCCCTCGGTTCTATGAACTGGAGATTTTTAGTCAGAAGTCAATATATTTGTTGTTAGGCACATTTTATGTTAGGCTGTCTCCCTGCACAGGATGCAGGCGCCTTGAGAATGGAAGTCATATCCCTCTATAGTGCGTCCCTCTTCTTTCTGCTTTGCAGTTTGCTGCTCCACTTGTTCAACCCCACCTAGTAATAACCTATACTTCCCTTGTTCCTGTTTTCCCATCTGGAAAACAGACAAAAGGCAACCAAACAACGCAAAGGTCTCAACAAATAAGGGATATCCAAAACCAGAGATGGCCAGAACTTCTGTACCCCTGATGAAATAGTCCTCATACAAAACCTGATAATCAAATTCCTTAATGCTAGGAATCACAGTGAAAAATAGTATCTGAACTGACTTCTGTCAGATGAGTGAGAACTAAGGTTAATTCAGTGTATCTGAAGCATAGAAAGTGAGGGCAAAAGTGGCACAAGATGGGGCTAGAGAAGCAGAGAGGATTCTAGACCACGCAGAGTCTTAAAGGCCAACAGTGTGTTTTCTATTCTCAAAACAATGTTTGTGAGCGATGTTTATGAGCAACGTTCCAACTTGCTTTGAAGGTTTCTTGTGTGAAGAGTGGATGGGAAGGAAACAAGATATATGGACACTAGTTAGGACCTAATCGCAACAGACAGGCAAGTTCAGTATTAGGAAGTTGAGGAAGAGCTGGCTGACAGATTCCAAAGAAATTCAGGAGATGAACTGAAGCGGGCTTAATGGGGTAGGAGATGGAGGAAAGGAAGGTCTTAGGGAATTCAAGGGTTTACTGCACACATGAGCAAAGTCTCAAAATTAATCATTTGAACGTACAGAGGCGGATCTCCCAAATGACACCGGTTAGGAAGCAACGATACGCCCTTTAGAATTCCTAGAGACAACACAAATCAACTGTTTCGATGGAAAATTCGGCGGGACTCTTGATTTCCATGGGAATACAGAGAAAAGAGACACTGATCTGGCTTGCAGGTATATTTAGGAAGTTGTTAGCCGGACATCACCTACTAGTATCATGTAAGTAGGCCGTCCGAAGTAGGAAGCTTAGGGGAAAAACCTGGAGGAAAACTTAAAAGCTGAAGCCACACCTCCACACTACACCACCTTTCACAATTTCTTCTCAGATAAGCATCATCCCCATCAGTGAAGAAACTCGTACCTCATAATAGGAAAAACAGGCCTAAAGATTCAATGTGTGTCTTGGGAGGTCCCATCTATGCGATATCTTCCTGGGACCAGAAAAGGCCCCAGGAAGATCAATCTCTGCACCCCTGAAAGCTTACCACCAAGGAAAATGACTAGGTCCATAGATTTCCTCCCTCAAACCAGCTTACCTCACACATAGATCATTAGCAACTCAGCCCTTACTCACATTATCACAGTCACAAGAGTGGTTAGGGAGAAAAGCACTAACCAGGGGAACTAAAACAGAGGCAATCCAGGCCAAGCTGGGCTGGTGGCAGATATCTGCTCCTTACGCTCGGGTGCATAATGCGACTCACCACAGTGCCTTTTTCACAGACCCTTTTGAACGTTTCTCCACAGAATCCAACAGCTCAAGTTAGTTCATGGCGCTTCAAGGTCAACAATCGTCAAGAGAAAAACATGCAATATGTCTTACAATGTTGGATTCCTTACAAACAGGACAAGGAGATAACCATGTAGACAAAACCAGAGCATTTGAAAACATCTGTATTCTACAAACACACCAGTGAATGCTATAAATAAGGTACTATGACATAAAACAAAATGAAAACTAGATGTGAGACTGTTCTCTTCAGTGTACAGACTTCATGGCAGTTGCTGCACACTATATCTAGCTACTTAGATCTTTAACTCTCTGTTCTGTTAATACCAAATGAGGCCCAAGTGTGTCAACCTGTTTCCCACAGAAACCAAAAAGTCTACATGCATCTCTTTTCTCCTGTGCCCTTTCACCTTACCTGCTCCCAATTCTCCACCAACGTCCTCCTCTTTCTCTAATTATTCTCCTCTTCATTTTGCTTGGCCTTGCACCCAAGCATGCAAGACAGAGAGTCCTAGAGGTCCAAGATTCTAGAGTGGCTGTTTGCAAGGCGGAGGAGATTACAGTAACTGCCACACTGTATATACTTCTGTGCAAAGAAAAAGGGACAGTGTTCAGAATGTCTCTCACATATAACAAGAGCTGGAGATGGCAGGATACCTGTGTGGCCCAAGGAACTAGAGCTAGCAAATTACGGGCCAAACAATTGCAACCAAAGGCTGGAAGAGGAAAGGTCTGCAACCAGCTCTGTCTCCTAGCTCTCTGGTATTTGCTGCCAACGGGCAGAGTCTATTTCGTGAGGCATCAAGCACTGAAAAGAAGACTCCTGCTGCTGGAAGTTGACAGGAAGTAACGTCCAATGCAAGATCAAGGCTTGTCCTCGAAGCAATGCCCATAATGGAAGAAAAAAAAACAAGAGAAAGCGGAAGAGAAATGTTAAGTCGCAAGTCCAACCTGGCCCCCAGCCTAGCCCAGCCCAAGGAAGGTAGGAGTCAAGGAGAAGAAACTAAAAGAGAAGAGCCTTGGACCACAACATTCTCCACAAGGTACACTCAACAAACTTCACCCTACTCTTGAACCAAGTTACAAAGAGAGCTTCTTAATCCCTACTTTGGCTCCTTAAAAGCTGCTATCAGTTCACTCATTAGACACATATGATTTCAGAACAACTGTAATAGTTCAAACTAGATGGCTCTTTCCTTCCTAAGGATTATTAATTAAATAAGATCTATATAGCTCTAAGTATATGATACATAAAATAGAATACTCTGTAGAATGTAAGTAACTCTTAGTTCAGTGTATTAATGAACGTCTGTAAGAAATGTTGCAATGATTTCCCTAATGGAAGAGCCTGGGGGAGGTAAATCTGTCTTCTAGGATTTCCTCCCCAGAGCTCAGAAACTCAGGTGTTGTTTTAGCTCTCCTACACTCTCTTCACCCAAGCCCGCCTTCCTGTTGGGGATCGGACCTCCCTATTGGCTCTCTCATACCTTTCAACTGCCTGCTTTGTGACATCACTCTCCTACCAAACCTACTACCACTTGGTAGAGCCTTGGGGTTTCCGTGGAGCTGTTTGGACCAGTAACCAGTGACCTCTGTACTGGACACGTGCGCCGTTCAGCTGCAGCCACTCAGACATCCTCTAGTGTTGTCTCCTCATCCCTTGTACCTGCAGTGGATGCTTCCTCTTCTCTGACCATGTCAGGTAAGAAAAGAAACTTTGGAAAGTTTTGCGTTCGATTTCTTTTGCCCCTAAATTGAGTAGGAGATTCAAAATAGCATGGAATAATGAGGGAAAGTATTGAACTACAAGTCTGGAGACCTAATTTCACTTTTGACTTTGACGTTTACTATCTGTGTGACTTTGGACAAATCACTGGCTGTCTCACAAAGCCTGTTGCTTTCCTTAACTGTTACGTTAGGATACCACATTGGGTTGATCACTCTGATCCCCTTCTTTTCCAGTACTGAGCCTTAAAGGGTACCCATGTAGAAAACGAAATCAGACACTTCTCAAGAGTGTTTCAACAGAAACATAGAAAAGCCAGGGGACATAGAAAACTAGCAATATATACCAAGATGTTTCATCTCTAATGGTCTCCCTCCACTAGGATTTCGACTAGTTGAAAAGAGAGAATAGGGAGAGAGGATGGAGAGTACTGGGCTCTACAGGGAGGCACAGAGTCGAGCGTAAGGAAGTTTAGGATGGTTTTCATTAGCACAGGCCAACAGGCACCAAGAGATGGGAGAAAATGTAAGAATGAAGAGGGAAAGCATAGAGGAGCTCTCAAGAAAAACGGAGTTTGCAATGGAATGCTGATGGGAACCAAAGATTTTCAATTAAAGCAGAAACAGCACAGAGGGAAACCTGCTCAGAGCAGGGCAAAACCAAGTTGATGGTAGCAAACCCTTACATTAACAGACGAAGAAGGAAAGTAAGGCCAGAACAGGGGATCACCAGCAAAGGCAGCTTATCAGAAAAGTCATACTCCGTTTTCTTTCTTTTATTGCCTCTCTGAATACAGTTGGCCACTTGACAGTTTTGAATATAAACATTTTAGAAACACGTTTTAGAAATGATGCCTCCTATAAACAAGCAACCACAGTGGTTATCTAGGGGGCTGCTTTTCAGTGTTTTATTCTTTCTAATTTTTAAACTAGGTAGACATTTCGCCAATTCAACATTTTAAGTGATATCTTCTAAATTGAATCAGAAGGACTATTTTCCTTTGTGTGATATGTAGGTTCTAAGGCAAGGCTGCTTTTCATTTTTACAGTTATTTCCTTCCTAACACAGAGAGCACATTGATCAACAGCCATCGTTCGCTTGTAGATCTTAGCTACCGAAGAAGAAGAAAAAGAAGAAGAAAAAGTCAAGCCCCACATCTCTAATTCCCCCCCACTTAGGGAATTCCCTGGCGGTCCAGTGCTTAGGACTCGGTGCTTTCACGGCCAGGGCCACGCGGCGCGGCCAAAGAAACAAAACAAACAAACATCCACGTTTATCGAAAACCATATTGTGGAGTCCTGTGGATTTTCTTACATTTGAAAATCTTTTTTAATGGGATTCTAGGCATGATGGTTTTTTGAGGTTTTGGGATGCCATCTTCTTGGATGCTGAAGATGATTCTAATCTAAGTTCTAGGATAAATCCAAAAACCTTCCTGATACATTTTAAGCTTCCTTTCTGCTTATTATATAAGCTATATTCATTGAAATATATATTTCTCCTAGGCTTAATACCTCTTACTTGCTGGGTAAAAATATGAAGGAGCACAATAATGAAACTCTTTTACACTTATTATTTTGCTGTCTGCTTCGTACCGGTTTTCATTGAAATACTTGTCTATATGTGTTGTGGCTACCTATACATGCACATTTATTGCATTCTGTTGCTTGTTATGCATTTTTTACTGACATACCTTCTCTGTCTGTATGCATTGGCTAGGAATTCATTCACCTCTATCACCTCCATCGTGTTTTCTGGTTAATAGTATTCACTAAAATAGAGTGGGCAAAATTCACTTTCATAATATTGCATGGATAGTACAGAATGCCATTTGTTAGTAAGTTCATTAGGCTTCGATACTTGCCACATACCCCCGTTTTCATTAATATCTATGGATTTCTTTTTCGTTAACGTAATATGCTTGTCATGATTTTTCTTTGTCTTTCTAGAACTTATTGTATCTTCCTCCATATAAACCATACGCAATAGATCAGCTTATTCATCTATTAATTATTACTGCTATTATTATTGGTGGTGGTGTTATAACCACTTTATAGATGAGTAATCTGAAGGAATCAGATAACTTTTCCCTTTCCAAAAGCACTTAAGAAATCCACTTTCGGGTAATCATTTTGAGGTAGGATGAGAAACCAGGCTTGAAGAGGGCAAAAATGACTCTTTCAATTCACCAGTTGGACTGAGCTGTACGTCACCTCTAGGTAATAGCGTGGGAACTGCACAAGCAAAGGGAGACACTGAAGACGACAATGGTAATAGCCGTACTGTTTTCTAATGGACAAAAAAAAATGCCTATATTATAAGTTCTGTTTCTCCTGCTTTCTGGCAGTATCATGCTCAGAGTGGAGTCCTGGCAAGGAAGTCAGGATACTTAGGTTCTGAAACCTGGTAATGATACTAACATAATGAGAGAACTTGAACAAGTCAACCCGACCTCTCTGAGCCTCAGTTTCCTTACTCACGAAATGAGACTGAGAACATCGAAGTTCTCTAAGGGCCTCCTAGTTCTAAAATGCTTCCAGTCTAGGAAATAGCATAGAAGTCAATACGAGTGCAGGCTGAAGGGAAAGACAGGGCAGGGAGAAGGTTGCTTCCAGCCTAGAGAACAATCTCTGAACCACACCACTTGGCTCTTCTGCCCATCTGTGCCCAAGATTGGGAGCACAGGCAGTTAATAGAGAAGAGTGGAAAACTGCTCAGTCCTTACAGCCATCATTAACTGTCTGATTTTGGGTTTCTCAGGAAGTAGTGATAGTAGAGGTGTCCTGATAGCAAGAACCTTCAGATGATGCCGTTCCTCAAACGTAGTGAGAATTTCTCAACCTCCCTGAGTTTGTCATGACCCTCTTGTTCTTACAGAAAATTTCCAACATCCATCTCTACTTGGAACTCTAAATTCTCTGCAGCATTCTCCTCCTGTGGTGAGCAATGCAACTTCCCTAACACGAAGTGTCTGCAACTTCTCCAGAGTCTCTGCCCCTGCCGTCAGTTCGGCATCGGCTACTGGTACCCCTTTCCAGACACTCATGGGTAGTGCCTACCTTTACCAACATTCTAGCACGACTATGTTATCTGGAGTTACTGACCACAGCCAGATCTCCACTTCAGCTGCTTCCTATCCAGGTGTTCTTGAGTGGGACATCACAGCAAGCACTGAAAAGAATTCTTCTTCACTCGGAGACTTTACTCTGGCACTCACTGACCGCCACACAGCTGCCTCCTCCATGTTTCTGGCAGCCCAGTATGATAAAACTTCAGACGCCAAGAACATGGTCCCTCTACATCCATCGCTTTCTGCCAGCCTTGCTCAGGGAACACCATCTCAGATTCCAAATCAGGGGCAGAGCCGCCTGCCACTTCCCTGCCAGGAAGGAAGCCAGGTATATTACTATAACCAAGGCACACTGGGGTCTTTACTGTATGGAGAACTTGGCTCCTGCCCGCAATCCTACGGCTCGGCGTCATACACAGGAAGTCGGGCCTCTGGGCAACCAGAAATGGGAATGGGACTGAAGGAGATTCAGCCCACAAATATCCGACCAGCAGCTTCCACCTCTGCAGTCTGCCACCCTGTGCCTGCTCAACGCATCACAGAAACAAGTTTTCAAGGTGAGTATAACAAACGCCAGAGAAAGTTGAAGAATGAGGTCGGCATTCAAAAATGGGGTCAAATCGACAGCTGGGAAGGGGTGTAGAGGCAGGTAGAATTTAGATCCTGAGCCTTTAATAACCACTACCTTCGCTCAGTGCCCTCTGTTTTTAGACTCTATATGAGAACACCTAGGGCTTCCCTGGTGGCGCCTGCCAATGCAATGCGGGGGACACGGGTTCGAGCCCTGGTCTGCGAAGATCCCACATGCCGTGCAGCAACTAAGCGCATGTGCCACAACGACGGAGCCTGCATTCTAGAGCCCGTGAGCCTCAACTACCGAAGCCCACGTGCCTACAGCCCATGCTCCGCAACAAGAGAAGCCACCGCAATGAGAAGCCCGCACACCGCAACCAAGAGTAGCCCCCGCTAGCCGCCAACTAGAGAAAGCCCGTGCACTGCAATGAGAGACCCAGTGCAGCCAAAAAAATAAATACGTAGAATAAATAAGTTCAAACAGTAAATAAATACATAAACATAAATTACAAAAAAAAGAACACCTAATGCAGGTGGGAAGGTGGGAGGGCCACTGTAGAGGTCATCTATGCTACATGTACAAGAACCCCGAGAGCACACCAATCGGTACCACACTTTTCACTGCTGTAGCCGATCGTTCCCCCTGTACTGCCACACTGTAGCACTCCCTTCCCTCATCTACTGCTATAGTCTCTTTGGAAGGTGTTTCAGAACTCTTGTTATGAGAGTGCCAGTTGAACTGTCCTCACTTCCTTCATTTATACCAGGATTGAAGACCTTGTGGTCCGAGATCCTGTCCAGAGAGCAAGCAGGCTAAGACTCTGTCTTTGTTGATGTATTTCATCAGAAAGGGCTCTACCCCCTCTCCTAGTTCATGGTGTGACGTGTTCTTGGCCTCTCGGGAGAGTGGGGAGAATGGAAAGGACCCTATATGAGAATATGCTAGGCTCTGTAAAACATTTCAGGTTTTTAAAAATAAGACTCATTTTGTATTGGACTTATAACAGTCCTATGAAATACAAAGCGAGCCGAGAATCAGCGACAGGAAAGGCTCACCAGTAAGAATTACAACAGTCACCGCTTACCTCGTAGCATAGGGCACTGTCCATGATCCTTAAGAAGAGTTAGTAGAAATGCCTTGCCCATCTTGCCCCTGAACCCCTTGAAAGGTACACGACTGCTGTGTTGGTGTTTAGGGGGAGCATCTCACTTACCAGGGACTGACTTCTCCCTTGATCCCTTTGTAGGGATGGAGACCTCCCCCCTGGTGATGAAAAATTCCCTGGGATTGCAACCTCCAAGCCAGACGTTTTGTGTGACACAAAGTCAAGAACTCCCCAAGTCCTGCAGTAGCAGAAACAGCCACATACTTGAGAGTAACCCACCATCTGAACTTGGGGACATTTCAGTGACAGCTCCAGTCCAGAGTGCCAGGCGTCTCCTGGCCCTGCCTCCAGCTCCAAGCCAGGGACAAATAGAGAGTAAGCACGTGGATGATATCAAAACCAAGCTTTCAAAGCCTCTGGATGCCTACCAGATCCCAACAGAGAACCAAGATCCTCCACTACTCCCTTTAGGAATCCCTGATATTCACCAGCCGCTGGCCTGCACCGATCCCCTCAGCCAAGAGGAGCAGCCTGGTTCTGAAAATGCTGATCTGGGAGAGAACAGCCGGAGTCGTCAGGACCTAGGGACACTTGAAAATGGGACTGAACCTAGCAGTGGTCTTGCAGACGTTACTACACTGGCGGAGGATATTCACCTTCCCCAGCTCTTTAATCCTTTGAAAGAGCTTGATCAATCCCAAGGTCCCAACGTGATCAAAGCTAAAGACACCAGAGCCATTAAGGTGAATCAGGTGCAGGAAAAGCCAAGTGTCATAAAGGTTCCCTCTGATCAACCCAGGAAGAACAAACAGAAAGCCTCTGAGCCTATCAGTGGCGCTCCCAAGGCCAAAATCCAGCCAAAGAAACCAGAGTGCCTGTTAGGGGGAGAAGTGGTTACCTGCCACGCTGCAGTCAGTGACAGGGCTCCTGTGAACACGGCCAAGCACTCTCAAGGCAAACCTCAGAAAGCTGCATCCAGAAAGATCAGCAAAACTAAGAGCCACGGGCAGGAAAAGACCAAAAGGACCAGAGGGAGAAACAAGGCTGAAGAGAACAAGCAGTCAGGGAACAAAGTCAAGGCAGAAGAGAAGCCAGCAATCCCCCACACGAAGCGAAAGGAACACCAAACTGAGCTTCTCCAACAGAGCTTTCAAAAGCCTCGAACCTCCCTTGGCGTGCGCATGCTGGAGTCTGTGAAGGTTCTTCATGCGCTGGGGAAGAAGAATGAGACGAAAACTGGGCTCTCTTCCTGTCGGCTCTTGGGAAAGTCAAGCAACCCCAAAGACCCCCAGCCACCCCCAGCTATCCAGCCATGGCGGCATACCCCACGTGAGGGGAAGGGTCCTGAGAAAACGCAAGTCCAAGCCCAGAAACCAGACAGCAGTGCTGAAACAGAGTGTCCATCTCCAGCCCAGTATGAGCGGCCTCCTCCTGGGAAGGTCAAGTTGATACCTCTGCCTTTTTCTGCCTGGGACAAGCCTCAAGCTCGACCCGCTCCTCGGAGGCCACAGTCTCTGGCCTCACATCGGCCTGCTGGGGCTTACCGTGCCCAGCCTGGTTCTACTGACTCAGCTCAACCTGCTGCAGTCAATTCATCCCAGCCAGCTCCTGCCTCTTTGCCAGGCCCCGCCAAACCAGCTCAGCCAACTGTGACCAACCCAACCCAACCGGCTTGGACCAACCACACCCAGCCTCGTGTCCCTCAGTCTGCTGCTCCTAGGCCTGCACCCTCCAAAACTTCATCTGGCGCTCCTCTCCAGCGGGAGCCTGTTCCCCCTGCTGTGAATAAGCGCCAGGCCCCACCCAAGCTCCAAACCCAATTTCTACTCCAAGACTTCAGCAAGCAACGAGTTCCATGGAGGGAACCCAACGTGCCTGAGCCAGTCATGTCAAAGCCCATCGAACAAGAGCAGAGGCCAGAGCGAGAGGCCATGAAGAGGCGGGCTCAACAACAACGGGAGAATGCTGCCAGATACACCTCTTCGGGCAAGCTGCAATTTTTCACCGAGAGGGAAAACGAAATGGAAATTGCCGACTACTACGGATACGTCAAGTGAGAGCTGCTAGGATTCTTGGTGCCACCTTGGCTACCAGCTGTTCTTCCATACACAGGTAAGACAGGTATAGAACTGAATAAGTAAATGGAATACAATTAAATAGACGAGTAACAAACCTTTCGAATTTTCAGATGCTGCTAACTGGGGCGTGAGAAAGGAAGGACTGAAAGTTGGATGGGAGAATGAAAGAAAGGGGTAAAAACTGAGCAAAGAGGAAGGAACTTGGCCCAGGGCTAGGAAGGCCAAAAGAGACGTATGGATTTAGGAAAGGAAGCAGGAGTGAGGATGAAATGGCAGAAGTAAAAAGCAGGGTCAGAGGTCTGGGTTGAAAGAACACAATTGGAGTAGAGTTGAAGGTGACAGAAGAGGAGTCTAGGTTTACTAGGAGAAATAGAAAAAGTCTCTCGGGGACGCTGGCCTTAAGTCTCACAACCACCAGATAGGTATTTCAGAAAACAAGAGGTTCAGGACACATCTCTGAAAGGTCTGAGTTGCCTTATTCAGGTGTGACTGTAGTGGGGGAATAGGGAAATCTACCAGAGAAGTGGCTAGGGCTCAGAGTTATCCTAGGGGCAGCTGACGACAGGGGCAGAGCCAAGGGAACTGCTGGATCAGGAGGCCCACGAACAAATCAGGGGCAGAGCCGCCTGTCACTTCCCTGCCAGGAAGGAAGCCAGGTATATTACTATAACCAAGGCACACTGGGGTCTTTACTGTATGGAGAACTTGGCTCCTGCCCGCAATCCTACGGCTCTGCGTCACACACAGGAAGTCGGGCCTCTGGGCAACCAGAAATGGGAACGGGACTGAAGGAGATTCAGCCCACAAATATCCGACCACCAGCTTCCACCTCTGCAGTCTGCCACCCTGTGTCTGCTCAACGCATCACAGAAACAAGTTTTCAAGGTGAGTATACAGACGGCAGAGAAAAGTTGAACAATGAGGTCAGCATTCAAAAATGGGGTCAAATCGACAGCTGGGAAGGGGTGTAGAGACAGGTAGAATTTAGATCCTGAGCCTTTAATAACCACTACCTTCTCTCAGTGCTCTCTGTTTTTAGACTCTATATGAGAACACCTAGGGCTTCCCTGGTGGCGCCTGCCAATGCAGGGGACACGGGTTCGAGCCCTGGTCTGCGAAGATCCCACATGCCGTGCAGCAACTAAGCGCATGTGCCACAACGACGGAGCCTGCATTCTAGAGCCCGTGAGCCTCAACTACCGAAGCCCACGTGCCTACAGCCCATGCTCCGCAACAAGAGAAGCCACCGCGATGAGATGCCCGCACACCGCAACCAAGAGTAGCCCCCGCTAGCCGCCAACTAGAGAAAGCCCGTGCACAGCAATGAGAGACCCAGTGCGGCCAAAAAAATAAATACGTAGAATAAATAAGTTCAAACAGTAAATAAATACATAAACATAACTTACAAAAAAAAAGAACACCTAATGCAGGTGGGAAGGTGGGAGGGCCACTGTAGAGGTCATCTATGCTACATGTACAAGAACCCCGAGAGCACACCAATCGGTACCACACTTTTCACTGCTGTAGCCGATCGTTCCCCCCTGTACTGCCACACTGTAGCACTCCCTTCCCTCATCTACTGCTATAGTCTCTTTGGAAGGTGTTTCAGAACTCTTGTTATGAGAGTGCCAGTTGAACTGTCCTCACTTCCTTCATTTATACCAGGAGTGAAGACCTTGTGGTCCGAGATCCTGTCCAGAGAGCAAGCAGGCTAAGGCTCTGTCTTTGTTGATGTATTTCATCAGAAAGGGCTCTACCCCCTCTCCTAGTTCATGGTGTGAAGTGTTCTTGGCCTCTCGGGAAAGTGGGCAGAATGGAAAGGACCCTATATGAGAATGCTAGGCTCTGTAAAACATTTCAGGTTTTTAAAAATAAGACTCATTTTGTATTGGACTTACAACAGTCCTATGAAATACAAAGAAAGCCGAGAATCAGTGACAGGAAAGGATCACCAGTAAGAACTACAACAGTCACCGCTTACCTCGTAGCATAGGGCACTGTCCGTGATCCTTAAGAAGAGTTAGTAGAAATGCCTTTGCCCATCTTGCCCCTGAACCCCTTGAAAGGTACACGACTGCTGTGTTGGTGTTTAGGGGGAGCATCTCACTTACCAGGGACTGACTTCTCCCTTGATTCCTCTGTAGTGATGGAGACTTCCCCGCTGATGAAAAATTCCCTGGGATTGCAACCTCCAAGCCAGACAGCTTTCCTATGGAATGACAGAGAACTTGTCAAGGTGAAACACCAGTCTGCGGGAGAAAGGGAAGAAGAGAATGATGGAAATCGTTTCTGGGAAACTATTTTTACATTATGTGTTGTTTGTTCCCGGTAAATAAACTGAAATCTTCTTAACAGTAAAACAAAATCGAAACCACTAAAGCCAATAATACAGGAGTATAACGTTCGAAAAAAATTTCTTTGGCTGCGCAGCATGTGGGATCTTAGCTCCCCAACCAGGGATTGAACCCACGCCTGCTGCATTGGAAGCGCAGAGTCTTCACCACGGGACCACCGGGGAAGTCCCAGGACTACCACTTTTAAAGGAGAAGGTACAAACCCCTCGGTTCTATGAACTGGAGATTTTTAGTCAGAAGTCAATATATTTGTTGTTAGGCACATTTTATGTTAGGCTGTCTCCCTGCACAGGATGCAGGCGCCTTGAGAATGGAAGTCATATCCCTCTATAGTACGTCCCTCTTCTTTCTGCTTTGCAGTTTGCTGCTCCACTTGTTCAACCCCACCTAGTAATAACCTATACTTCCCTTGTTCCTGTTTTCCCATCTGGAAAACAGACAAAAGGCAACCAAACAACGCAAAGGTCTCAACAAATAAGGGATATCCAAAACCAGAGATGGCCAAAACTTCTGTATCCCTCATGAAACCTAGCCCGGTGTTCAATACTTAGGTATCATTAATACATGCGTGTTGACTGAAACAGTTGAAACTCAATTCTTCCACTTCCCAGTTTAGTTTTAGTCCTCATACAAAACCTGATAATCAACTTGGTTAATGCTAGGGATCACAGTGAAAAATAATATCTGAACTGACTTCTGTCAGATGAGTGAGAACTAAGGTTATTTCAGTGTATCTGAAGCATAGAAAGTGAGGGCAAAAGTGGCATAAGATGGGGCTAGAGAAGCAGAGAGGATTCTAGACCACGCAGAGTCTTAAAGGCCAACACTGTTTTCTATTCTCAAAACAATGCTTGTGAGCGATGTTTATGAGCAATGTTCCAACTTGCCTTGAAGGTTTTTTGTGTGAAGAACGGATTGGAAGGAAACAAGATATATGGACACTAGTTAGGACCTAATCGCAACACACAGGCAAGTTCAGTATTAGGGTGTTGAGGGAGAGCTGACAGATTCCAAAGAAATTCAGGAGATGAACTGAAGCGGGCTTAATGGGGTATGAGATGGAGGAAAGGAAGGTCTTAGGGAATTAAAGGGTTTACTGCACACATGAGCAAAGTCTCAAAATTAATCATTTGAACGTACAGAGGTAGATCTCTCAAATGACTCCGGTTAGGAAGCAACGGTACGCCCTTTAGAATTCCTAGAGACAACACAAATCAACTGTTTCGATGGAAAATTCGGCGGGACCGGTGCGTTTTTTCACTCCAACTTAGCTCCAGTTCCTATTACTCACATCTTCTGTGCCAAAACAACACAGCTGGAGGAACTGAAGGGGATTCCGTTTTGGTAATTAAGGAGTGTCCCCAACACTGACAGTCCCATCTTAAAAAGCACTCCCTCTGCATTTTACCCGAGGAGCAATGGCCAGAGCCTCCCTTTGAAAACGATGGGCAGAAATGAGAACATCACACACAGTCCCTTTCAGCTACTGTGAACTGAGCCGCGAGACGACCAATACCCCCTGGCACAGCGCGGACGGGCCAGCGCGCGGGGGCAACAGGGACAGGAGACAGCACAAGAGACGAAGCCCAGGCCCAGGGGCCAAGGCCTATTACCTTTCCGGCATGTGCAAAACATAAAACAGAAGCAATATTGTAACAAATTCATTAAAGACTTAAGAAAAAAACAAAAATCAGATGCTAAAGTGCCTACTCTAACCACTATACTATACTATATTGCTTCTATAAAACAAGCACTAAACCTCAGATACAGAAAAAAACCCTTTTCGTGTCCTCACACCTAGGTCAAAATTACAAAGCGTTAATTCAGGAGACAGAAAGGGAAGGAATAAATCTGAATGAATCTGAGTCAGAACACAGTGCTATAACCTTAGGCAAATTCCACAATACCCATGCCTCAACATGGCAAATTCCACAATACCCATGCCTCAACCTCCCTATCTATAAAGGAGTTAACCACACCAGCGCTAACCATTACTTGCCTCCTGGTAGCTTGTGAGTGTTAATTAATATTTGTAATAAATACACAGATCATCAGTTGAAAGAAACAAGGAAAACTACAGCGTTATTATTATTGCCTTGTTGCTAGAGCTAAACACCACAAATCAACATAAATAACTTATGTACACCAAGAATGTAGGGTTTGAATATGTACTTTGAAAGGCAATCGTATAATTAGTTGTTTCACCTCTAATTGCTTTTCCTTTTTTTTTTTTTTTTTTTAATTTAAAAAAGCAATACAGGGACTTCCCTGGTGGTTCAGTGGTAAAGAATCCGTCCTGCAATGCAGGGGACGCGGGTTCGATTCCCGGTCGGGGAACTAAGATCCCACATGCCGCGGGGCAACTAAGCCCTCGCACCAAACTACTGAGCTCGCACACCTCAATGAGGTAGCCCACGTGCCACAACTAGAGAGAGAAAACCCGCACGCCACAACTAGAGAGAAGCTCTCATGCTGCAACGAAGAGCCCGTGCGCCGCAACGACAATAAAGATCCCACATGCCTTAACGAAGGTCCCGCATGCCGCAACTAAGACCCAATACAGCCAATCAACCAATCAATCAATCAAGTGGGGCGGGGGGAGCAATACAGGAATTTCCCTGGCAGTCCAGCGGTTAAGACTCCAAGCTCCCAATGCAGGGGGCACGGGCTCGATCCCTGATTGGGGAACCAAGATCCCACATGTGGCACAGCGTAGCCGAAAAAAAAACAAAAAAAGCAACACATACCCTACGGCATTTATCCCAGAGAACGCATGTTCGCACAAAAAAAGGTACACAAATGTCCACAGCATCTCTATCAGTAATAGTCAGGAAATGGGAAAAAAACTCAGATGTTCTTCAATGGGCAAGTGATTAAACAAACTGAAGTACAGCCAAACCATGGAATACTACTCAGCAATTAAAAAGAAAGCGGCACTGGGACCTCTCTGGTGTTCCAGCGGTTAAGACTCTGCACTCTCAATGCAGGGGGCCCAGGTTCCATCCCTGGTCAGGGAACTAGATCCCGCATGCTGCAACTAAAGACCCGCACAGCCAAATAAATAAATAAATATTTTTTTAAAAAAAAAAGGAGCACTGTTGATTCATGCAATTTGGATGACTCTCCAGGGAATTACACTGATTGAAAAAGGCCGATCCAAAAGGTTGCATACTGGGAATTCCCTGGCGGTCCAGTGTTTAGCACTCAGCACTTTCACTACCTGGGCTGGGTTCAATCCTTGGTCGGGGAACTAAGATCGCACAACCGGCAGCGCAGCCAAAAAAAAATTTTTTTTACTTAAAAAAAAAAAAAAGGTTACACACTATATGATTTTATTCACATAACATTCTTTTTTTTTAATTAATTAGTTAATTTATTTTATTTTTGGCTGCGTTGGGTCTTCGTTGCTGCGTGTGGGCTTTCTCTAGTTGCGGCGAGCGGGGGCTACTCTTTGTTGCAGTGTGCGGGCTTCTCGCTGCGGTGGCTTCTCTTGTTGCAGAGCACGGGCTCTAGGCACGCGGGCTTCAGTAGTTGTGGCACGTGGGCTCAGTAGTTGTGGCTCCCGGGCTCTAAAGCGCAGGCTCAGTCGTTGTGGCGCATGGGCTTAGTTGCTCCGCGGCATGTGGGATCTTCCCGGACAAGGGATCAAACCCATGTCCCCTGCAATGGCAGGCAGATTCTTAACCGCTGCGCCACCAGGGAAGTCCCACATAACATTCTTGAAATGACAGGTTGCCAGGGACAGATAGGGCCGGGGGAGTGGGAGACGGGCCATCTTCCCCAGGGGGTATTTTCCCTTGATCATCTGCACAAAAACTTTATTGCAACTTTATCCACTGCACTATCAGATCATTATGATTTGGTGGGGAGTGGGGGAGCAGCAGTGGCTATAAAATGGCATCAGGAGAGATCCTGTGGGATGGAAATGTTCTCTATCTTGACTGTGTCAATGGCAATACCCAGGTTGTGACAGTATACTATGATTCTGTAAGATGTTACCATTGGGGAAAACTGGGTAAAGGACACACAGGAGCTATCGCACTATTATTTCTTACAATTGCATGTAAACCTACAATAATCTGTAAACAAAAAGTTTAATCAGAAATGAAGGCAACACATGCCTCTTGTAACAAGTAAAACAATAGTCTGTGGTCAGTCTCTTTCTCTACCCGTCCCATTCCCTCCCTCTTGAGATAACCATGCAAACTCACTGCTCATACAAACAGGCATGCATTTAATACTTTCTGTTTACTGTATCAAAATGGGATCATACATACTACATATTACCCTGCAGCCTACCTTCTTCACCCATCATCCCTATATCATAGAGAGCTTAAAAAAAAAAAATTTTTTTTTAAGTGCCAAGCAGGATGGCAGGTATAGAAAATTTTCTGACTAGGGCAAATCTGACAAATGTTTACCGTGCTAATGTGCCATAGCTCAGCCAGGTGCATTCAGTGAGAGCACAATATGCAAGTAGCATTCTAAAGAGATCTGCAAAAAATGCAAGGTCTTCAGCAGCTCTTCGAGGATCCCATCCCCCTCTCTGCCTCCTCCATGGAACCATCCCATGGAGGTTTAACAGTTTAACTCCATTTGCCCCCTCCTGCTGTTTGTGCTTTTGTTGTATACTTCTGTTCTACATCTCCACAAGACATTATTATTGTCATTTATTTACAAAATAACGTATAAATATAAAGGTGTATGTACCTGGGTATATGTACATGTATATATTAGACACACACACACACTTTAAGTGCTCTTTGTTCTTTCCTGCAGTTGTGTTCTTTTTTTTGGGGGGGGGGGGCAAGTTTTTATATTGGTAAAGTTCTGTACTACTAGAAATAGAAGATTTGTAAAGAAAAGTGAGACTTGAGGATTATCTGTGGAGCTTATCCTCATTCTCCTGCTGACGCATTATGTGTTTATAATTTGAGAACTGCAGATAAATACAAACTGGTCTTCTCCATACTTGCTCACTAAGGAATTCCTCATTTCTAGGAAACGTCTATTTCAAGGAAAGGAAACAAACAAAAACACCTAGTGCACTAGATGATTAAAAGGTACACATTTTATAGCCTGAGTTCGAGAAAAAAATTACCCAAGAAACGGCCTTTTTCCCTAGGAGCCAGCTTCTACTAGGGGAGTCTAGGGTTCTCTAGGCAAAGAAAAAAAACTTGCCAGTTTAAACAGAGTAACAGAAACGTTCAGCCAATCAAATATACAGAACTCATCACTTGCAGTGAGGAATGAAAGGCCTGTATCAACAGAAAAAATAAATGGCACCGGCAACGTCTGCAACAGAAAACAAACAGGAAATCCTTTAAAAAGCCAAAATTGCAAAGACAGATGAACAGGGTATGAAATTACACGCCGGGCAATGCACCTGTTAAAGGAAAAGAGGCGCACACCAAGTCTGAAGTCTTAAGAATTCGGTGTTTAACACTACTTCTGCATGCTGCCCAGCAGAAAACTCGGGTCCTGGCTTAATCCACAACGCACACTTCATTTAAGGAGGTGAACTGCTTGGTCTGACTCAGTTTCTTATTCTGTAAAATGAATGCAACACAGCTGTCGTGAGTCCCCAAAGAATTCTGCACAAACGCTTTGTAACTCCAAAGTGCTGTGCAAATCAGAGCAGCCCTTCTCTCCTTCACATTCGTTGGACTTAGAATTTCAGAAGTTTAGCTGAAAATATAGACGACTCGGAAGCAAGGGACTGAGAGTGGCCCACACAGGTGGAAAGAAATGCAGAAACTGGAGCACCTCATACAAACCGCAAGAGACCACGTTCACGTGCACACGTTATCAGTAACAGAAAACGCCACCGGTAGCAACTGTAAACCACTGAGAGGACCAGCAACGACATGTGTCCAAATCCAGCCGGCAGCACAGCCTCGTCGGCGGCAATGCCTTAAACACAGCTCCCCGCACTCCGCGGCCTAACGAGATCCACTTTTTCCAAAAAGTTTAGCAACTTGCCAAGTACACTGGCGTAGTTCACCTTTTTTAATTGCTAAACAAACATGCAGGGGAGTTGAGACAATCAAGGGAATGTTCAGCCTTCCTCAAAAATAAGATCCAGGAAATTCACGTTTTGCTTGAACAGTTTCATGTCTAAAACTGATCACAAACCTCTGTTTGATGTTGTTTTCTCGCTGCTGGCCAATGAGCCCGGGAAAGAGAACCAATTCTTTCAAACAGGGAGGGCTCTCTGCACTCTTCAGCTAAACCAGCGAGGCTTTACCACCGTCACGTTTAAAATAATGAGGAAGATGCCTCCATAGAGTTTACCGGGCTGCGCTAATCACGAGGGGCCTCGGGCGCCCAGGGCGGATCCCAGCGCCGGTGGCCGCGGGACCGGACGCCCTCCCCGGGACCCCCCCAGGACCCCCTCCCCGGGACGCGGCCGCGGGACAGGACGCCCCCCAGAACCCCTGCCCGGGACGCAGCTGCGGGACAGGACGCCCCCCAGACCCCTGCCCGGGACGCAGCTGCGGGACAGGACGCCCCCCAGAACCCCTGCCCGGGACGCGGCCGCGGGACACGAAGCTCCCCCCTCCCCAGGAACCCCTCCCCAGAGCGCGGGCCTCGCCGCCGTCTCGCAGCACCCGCCGCGCTCACCGCGGGCCGGGAGCCCCCTCAGGCCGACTGGCCCCCGCCCGCCGCCCGGCCTCCCTCCGGCCCGCGCCGCCCGCCGCGCTCACCGCGTTTTTCTTCTGCACCATCTTGTCCATCTTCTTGGCAATGCGGACCACCTCGTCCTCCATGGCCCTGGCAGGCCTGCCCCGCGCCGGGCCGCGGGGGACGGGAAACGAGAGGAGCTGGCCGGGCGGCAGGTAAGCCCAGGCGTCGGCGAGGGCCCTCACCAGGCGTGACCGAGGCGCTTCTTCACTCACGACGACTGCGACGGCGGGGGCGGCGGCGGCGGCGGCGCTCCTCCCACGCAGGCAGCGCCAATCGAGCTCCCAGCTCGCGGCGGCGACGGCGGCGGCGCTCCTCCCCCGCAGGCAGCGCCAATCGAGCTCCCAGCTCGCGGCGGCGACGGCGGCGGCGCTCCTCCCACGCAGGCAGCGCCAATCGAGCTCCCAGCTCGCGGCGGCGACGGCGGCGGCGCTCCTCCCCCGCAGGCAGCGCCAATCGAGCTCCCAGCTCGCGGCGGCGGCGGCGGCGGCGCTCCTCCCCCGCAGGCAGCGCCAATCGAGCTCCCAGCTCGCGGCGGCGGCGGCGGCGGCGGCGCTCCTCCCCCGCAGGCAGCGCCAAACGAGCTCCCAGCTCGCGGCGGCGGCGGCGGCGGCGCTCCTCCCCCGCAGGCAGCGCCAATCCAGCTCGCGGCGACGGCGGCGCTCCTCCCCCGCAGGCAGTGCCAAGCGAGCTCCCAGCTCGCGGCGGCGACGGCGGCGGCGCTCCTCCCCCGCAGGCAGTGCCAAGCGAGCTCCCAGCTCGCGGCGGCGGCGCCCCTCCCCCGCAGGCAGCGCCAATCGAGCTCCCAGCTCGCGGCGGCGGCGGCGCTCCTCCCCCGCAGGCAGCGCCAATCGAGCTCCCAGCTCGCGGCGGCGGCGGCGGCGCTCCTCCCCCGCAGGCAGCGCCAAACGAGCTCCCAGCTCGCGGCGGCGGCGCTCCTCCCCCGCAGGCAGCGCCAATCCAGCTCGCGGCGGCGGCGGCGGCGCTCCTCCCCCGCAGGCAGTACCAAGCGAGCTCCCAGCTCGCGGCGGCGGCGCTCCTCCCCCGCAGGCAGTGCCAAGCGAGCTCCCAGCTCGCGGCGGCGGCGCTCCTCCCCCGCAGGCAGCGACAATCGAGCTCCCGGCTCGCGGCGGCGACGGCGGCGCTCCTCCCCCGCAGGGAGCGCCAGTCGAGCTCCCAGCTCGCGGCGGCGGCGGCGGCGCTCCTCCCCCGCAGGGAGCGCCAATCGAGCTCCCAGCTCGCGGTGGCGACGGCGGCGGCGCTCCTCCCCCGCAGGCAGCGACAATCGAGCTCCCAGCTCGCGGCGGCGGCGGCGGCGGCGGCGCTCCTCCCCCGCAGGCAGCGCCAATCGCGCTCCCAGCTCTGTTCTTTTGTTTTTTTTTTTTTTTGAATTCTGAGATTTTTCATTTGAAGTACATCTTAAAGCTATTAAATTCACAAATATGCTAATTTAAATACCCAATTCTATTATCTAAAACACACATTGCAAACATACAAATATCTATTCTCTCCACATGTCAGAGCCCATTCATTTCATGGTTTGGAAATGGGGAGAATAGATCCCCTTAAACTGCAAGTCAGCAGGTGTTTCTTTACAGTTAACTTTAGCAAAATTCATACAAAATATTAATGAACAATGAATGATCTTCTTTACTTGTTAACTCACAAGGAAACACCTTCAAAACTGCATTTTGTTAAAGTTTCTGTACTAAAATGTAGAAAAACTGAACTACACAAATATTGAAAAGTTTAAAATTCCTTAATTTTTTATTCCTGGTACCACTACCACAATTTACAGGGCAATATACCTGATGTAATGAAAAGAAAAAGACAAAGCTACAACAGATAAAAGACCTCAGGAATGTACATCTAATTGACCCTCCGTTGCATGAATCAATAGCTGCACTTTTTGCAAACTGTGGCTAGGACAGTCCTGAACAAGAAGGGTTTCCTGTTTAAGCTGCAGTAACTTTTCTGACTATGGATCATCGTTCCTTCTGCGGCAGGTTTTTACAGTTCCTCTAATGCATTTGGGACGACTGTCTCAAAGTAACCTGCAGCTTTCCTGACAACTCCTCGCTCTCTCTCCTGCTAAGAACTGTAGCCCTTTTCTTCTAAGTTTTGAGAACCTTCTGCTACCATATCCACCACTTCCACCACCAGATCCATAACCACCACCATAGGGACTTCCCGAGCTTCTTCCACCAAAACTGCCCCCCTTCATGGGTCCATAATTTGATTGCTGTTGTCCACTATAATTTCCAAAATCATTATAGCTCCCACCACCACCACCGTAGTTACCTCCAAAATTTCCTCCTTCATTGTAAGCATCATATCCTCCACCACCACCACCATATCCACCATCTTGGTTTCCATATCCTGGTCCACCACCACCATAGCCTCCTCTACTACTGTAACCAGGACCACCACCATCGTTACCACCGTCGCCTCCAAATCCGTTTTATCCACCATCACCTCCTCCATAACTACCTCTGCTGCCACCACCTCCACCACCATAGCCTCCTCTTCCACCAAAGTTTCCACCACGGCCAAAGTTACCTCCACCACCTCCAAAGTTTCCTCCACGACCCATAAAGTTGCCAGATCCACCTCCACGACCTCTCTGTGATCCAGCAGATTGCATTTCTTGTTTAGAAAGGGCCTTTTTCACTTACAATTATGCCCATTAATAGTGTGGTATTTCTGAACAACAATTTTATCAACTGTATCATGATCATCAAAAGTTACAAAAGCAAATCCTCTCTTTTTTCCACTCTGCCTGTCTTCCATAACTCCTATGGTTTCAATCTTGCCATACTTTTCAAAGTAGTCTCTCGAATTACATTCTTCTGTATCTTCTTTAATACCACCAACAAAAATTTTCTTCACTGTTAGATGGGCACCAGGCTTTACAGAATCCTCTCTAGAAACAGCTCTCTTTGGTTCCACTACACGCCCATCAACCTTGTGTGGTCGAGCACACATTGCTGCATCCACCTCTTCAACCCAAGAGTAAGTCACAAAACCAAAGCCCCTGGAACGGTTTGTCTGGGGGTCTCTCATCACCACACAATCTGTAAGTGTGCCCCATTTCTCAAAATGTTCTCTTAAGCTATCGTCTGTAGTTTCAAAGCTCAGACCGCCAATAAACAGTTTTCTCAACTGTTCTGGTTCCTTTGGATCATGGCCCTCCTCCCCCCGGCGGCGGCGGCGGCCGGAGTCGGGCTGGGGGCGACCGGGCGGCGGTTTTACCTCCGTTTTGAGACCGGACTCGCCTCTTCCAACTCGAGTTCAATATGGGACCGAGAGCCCAGCTCTGTTCTATGTTGGGCCATTTTACTTCAGCCCAAAAAAATTTCTTCTAGTATTCCCTAAGGTCTGCTGGGGATCAGTTTTCTTATTTTTCATTTATCTGTATTTGATTTTTTAAAATTGATTCCAATTTTCTGTTGAGATTCTCCATATTTTAATCTATTAATCCCCATCTTTTACTCTCAATATAGTCATTTTAAAGTTCTGTGCTAACTCCAGAATCTGAATTCCCTCTAAATCAATTTTTCTTGGTTTTTTTTTTTTTTTTTTTGTCTTAAGTTTTAGTCACTTTTTCCTGCTTCAGGAATTTCATAATTTTTGATTGTGTGCTGGACGTGGTGAATAAAAAATTCATAGAGACTGAAGATGCTATTACTTTGCACCAGAGAAGATTTACCCTTTTCTCTGTTAATCAGAGTGGCTGATCATTTCAGTCATTTCAGGAATTTTACTAGGTCAGAACTGGGTTGGAGCTTTAGTTGTCTCATCCTACCTATGATTTTTCCTAATTTGTGGCCTCCCTGGATTTTTGCTGTGAGCCTGACAGGTCTTTGATTCTTCAATAAATACAGTCAGTTATTGACTTCAGTCTTTCAGATGTTTGAATTCAGCTCTTTAGGCTCTCAGTTCTCACAGCTTCAGAGTATGGCAAATGTAAGGAGAGACCAGCTATGTATTTGTTGCCGTTACACTTTCTCAGTGAAAATTTGTCTCATAAACACTGAAACATTGCAGATGATTTCACTTTTTCTGACTCAGCCCCCTTCTTGGGGATGGCACTTCTGGGTTTTTACTGTGAGTCTGGTAGGTCTCTAATTCCTCACTTTGGAAAGTTCTCTCCCTCAGGCATTAGGTATTTAGCTTCCTGCTTTATATAGGTTCAAAAACTGGCAAATGTCTTGAAGAGGAGACCTAATGATTGTCACAGGCCCCTTTATCTAGCGGGATTTGGTTTGTTAGTGCCATGACTGTGCAGGAAATTTCACTCTGCTTTCTTGGCTCAGTCCCCCATCATCCTATACCACCCTGACACTAAGGAAATGTCCTGTGGGGGAAATCGGCTTGACATTCTGCTAGATTTCACTCCATCATGCCAGCAAATGAGTTCATCAAAAGGTATGGTGATTTCTCTTTTCCAGTGGAGTATGTCTCCCTACACCAAACCCCTGCTCCAAATCTCTAAATGTCCCTCTCTAGCATATTAGTTGATATTGTTTCTTGATTGCTTCCTTAGCTCGATGATCTTTTATTCAAGTTTGTTTGCTCGTTGCAGCAGGAGTGATGGCCTGTGCCTACCTAGTGCAGGCATATTATTATGGAGATATGGCTTTGGTCCCAGACACCACAATAAGGAGAATATCATAAGAAAGCAAGTCACACGAGTTGTTTGGTTTCCCAGTGCATGTAAAAGTTATGTTTATGCTATACTGTAGTCTATTAAGTGTGCAATAGCATTATGTCTAAAAAAAGTACATATCTTAATTTGAAAGTAGACTTTAAGAATGCTACCCATAGGGGGCTTCCCTGGTGGCGCAGTGGTTGAGAATCTGCCTGCTGATGCAGGGGACATGGGTTCGAGCCCTGGTCTGGGAGGATCCCACATGCCGCGGAGCAGCTGGGCCTGTGAGCCACAATTACTGAGCCTGCGCGTCTGGAGCCTGTGCTCCGCAACAAGAGAGGCCGCGATAGTGAGAGGCCCGCGCACCGCGATGAAGAGTGGCCCTCACTTGCCACAACTAGAGAAAGCCCTTGCACAGAAACGAAGACCCAACACAGCCATAAAATAAAAATAAATTAATTAAAAAAAAAAAAAAATTGAAAAAAAAAAAAAAAAAAAAAGAATGCTACCCATCATCTGAGCCTTCAGCAAGCTGTAATCTTTTTGCAATAGTAACATCAAAGATCACTGATCACAGATCATGTAACAAGTATAATAGTGAAAAAGTTTGAAATATTGTGAGACTTACCAAAACATGACATAGAGACACGAAGTGAGCAAATGCTGTTGGAAAAATGGCACCACCAGTAGAGCTGCTTGACACAGGGTTGCCACAAACCTTCAATTTGTAAAAAAAAAAAAAAAAAAAAAAAGCATTATCTGCAAGGTACAATAAAGTGAAGTGCAATAAAGTGAGGTATGCCTATACATCCTGCCTCAAAGCAGAAATCCTATTTAGATCACCTTTAATTTCTCTCTATGATATATCAATAGTTTTCTATTCTAATAGGGTTCTTACATTTTTTATTACACTTATTATTAGGTATATGATGTTTTGATGATAATGTAGATGGCATATTTTTTAGTTTTTAATTTTATAACTTTTCAGACACAGAAAAATGTTAGTGGAATTTTTTAATGTTTGGTCTCTTATCTGGCAACTCTTCTAAAAACTAACTGATATTCTAATAAGTTATCTGTAGATGGTTTTGGATTTTCTGTATCCTTAATTATATCAACTATGGAAAGTGACAGTATGATTTCTTCCTTTCTTAGCCTTATATTTCTGATTTCTTTTTCCTGCCTTACTGCTAATGCCATTTAATACTTTTACTAATAGGTTGAATAGAAAAGGTAAGAGTTGGCATTCTTATTTTGTTCCTAATCTTACAGTGGACATTCTCCACATTTCACTATAAACAGGATGGTGGCTCTAAAGTTTTTTGTAGTTTCCCTTTGCTATGAGTTTTTAATCATACATAATTATTGAATTTTATCAAATGCTTTATCTGACTATACTGATATGATCATATACATTTTCTCCTTTATTTTATGGATGTGGTGCATGACATCTATTGATATTTGAATGTTAACTCACCTTGCATTTCTGGAGTAAAACAACTTGGTAGGAATTCACACACACACACACACACACACACACATTCACTCACTCACACACTCTACATTTGATTGTCTAACATTTTGTGTATGATTTTTGCTTCTGTATACATAAGGGAGATGGGCCTATTTTCTTTTCTCATAATTGTCCTTTTAATTAGTGAATAGTATATAGAGGGTAGAGATTTAAAAGACCTTTTAAAAGGTCTTCTTCTTCTGTGATATAATACAATACAGTATTACTCCATTTTTTAAAAATGACCTTTTTCATTTTCAAATAATTTCAAATCTGCAGAAAAGATACAAACAGAGTTCCCTTTACCTCTCTCCCAGTTTTTCCTATTGCTAACATCTTATACTACCATAGTATATTTTTCAAAATTAAAAAGCCAACA